>NC_051154.1:434812467-434876852 GCF_013339745.2 Dermacentor silvarum
AAACAGTAGTGCAAAATACAGTGAACTGAGGAACGCTGTAATACATGTCGGATGCTATTTATTGCCGCAAAAACAAAACCATGCTTCAGGTTTGGAGGGCCTGGCCTCACAGGTAGTATCCGATGGCCTTTCGTTGTACAACGTGACTGTCAAGCAGATTTTTTTCCCGCAAGCCAAAAATTCCATTGAAAGATTTATTGAGAGGCCACGTTGATTTATCCGAAACTGTGGTCGCTCTAAGTGAGTGGTATCCGGGTGATTTTGCCACGACGGTGCTTACTCATGTCAGCTACGAAATATTATACGTGAGGAGGGGACAAAGTGCGCTGGTTGCTCCTTCGATATCTTTGTTGAGTCTAAGCTTGGCTTCCTTCTTCTTGCTTCCACGCTGACTTTTGCTCTGCTTGTTTTAGTTGTAGTGGACCATATAATGGGTAATGATGCTGGCCAGAATTCTAGAGCTCATTATTTAATGTTCCCCTTAGCGACATTTTATGGCACCTCAGTACGTTTTCCTTGGCGAAGGCACCAGATTTTAACTTATGTATTCGTTTATGGTGTTTGGGTCATGGCTATTTTACCCATTTTCCAGCTATTACCGAAGCGAGCTCGTTTCCAGGCTAACTCTTCTGTCTTCGGCCGATGAAGCCGACACCATCAGTGAGCTTGAGGAAGCCCTTGACGGACAGAAGGTTTTTCCCTGCATCTTAAAAGGCGCGGCCATTCATTACGTCGTTTCCAATAACTTTAGCACCAGTCTATTTTATGATAAGCTTCGCAAAGCATTCAAATATAGTGGCCGTAAAAGACTGGAACATGATGACGCGGCAAGTTGCCTTTCAAGCATACTGAAAGTAGATCAGGCATGCTTTTTACACGAATTTAATCTTTCCATATTAGAGATCTGGTCACCTATGGTAGTGTAATCAAAAGAACGATTGAATCCGGTTTTCTTTCCTTGTTCCCCAAAACTACCTGTACTTACGCGGATATAGGGAGTTCGCTCGGAAGGTAATGGAAGGCGCACTCTTAGAGAAACCGAGCGTAGAAGTCAGGTATCGTGCGAAATATTATAAAAATCACGTACTCGATGATGTTCGCCAGGACCGGTGGAGAGAGCTGCGTTCGTTCTTTATTGTTTTCGTGGCGCTATTGGCCGTGACAGTCGCAACCTGTGTTCTGGAAATAGTCATAGGAAAGCAGTGGCACGAGTGTAGGCGTCGTTAAATAGGTGACGTTTAGCACGGAAGGCTATATGGTGCGCACTTGCAGTGCCTGCCGGTTTGATCAGGAGAACGTACGTGGGTCCTCGCGTTATTTCTTCAGATATAAAGAAAAAAAAGACATATTCTTCGTGGCTTTGAGGCCTGGTTGGTTTTCCGATTCAATGGGGATAACTTATGCGAGTACGACCTCGTTGGCCTGAAATTGACGAACACTGCTTGAAGAATTTCAGCGCTCACTTGAAATACTTGAAGGTTACGCTATGGACGGTCTACAGAGGTTCGACTGGTGTGGATACATAACTTTTCAATGTGATCAATACTTTTTCTATAAGAAATATTGGTAGAGAACAAGGGAAGCGTTTCGTCGCTAGTGCGCTGTGGAGAGAAAACGCGTGTGCATCTCCTGCAGTAGCGTAGATGCACATCTCCAGCGGTACCATAATCTTTGTTCGGCTGTAATATTCGTAGAGCCTGATCGATGTCATTGCGTTGAATTGAGGTTAACTTTTTCTCAGCATGATTCCCTGTCTTGCACTCTGAAATAACAATTACATTGTCCAGCTTCACCTTCTAGGTTTAAAGGTTCCAATGTTCTGTCAAGTTCAGACTTTGTTTTACTACTTTTAGCAAGGTTCGGGGTAACTCTCAAGATATTGGCTGGTCCAAAGTATTCTCCTTTGCTGTCCATCTTTAAAATTTTATGTTGATTGCTTTGGCTGCTGAAGTGTTTACAAGTAACGTTATTATAACGGTTCGGTCATTTAGGCTTGCTTTATGCTATATTGCGTTTTTTTCCAAATAAATTCATGCTTTGCGACCGCATACCGTAAGGAAGGTTTGTGCTTGACAGTTTCATGTCGTGAATACAGTGCGGACTGAGTAAATCATTGCACTCGAATGAAATGGTTGGTTAGTAGTACCCATCGCAAAGGCAGGCAACCCACCATCTCAGCCCTTCCGTGTCAATCCTCTGACGCCGACAATTTGTAAGCTTTTGAGCGAATGCTTGCCACCCAACTTTCATGGTGATTAGAGCACTACAAGAACTTTCATTCAGCTAAAATTGGATTCAGACCATAATTTGCTACGGAAGGTGGCCTTTTAATTCTTAAAGATGAGGTATCACACGGCTCAACTCCCAGCCACTTGATACATACCGTAAAGGACGTATATAATATCGCAGGTGTGTGATAATGTCCAGCAGTAAGCCGCACTTCAATACATGGAAGATCTCGGACTACCACTTCGACTAAGAAAGTTTGTGCATTCAATTTCGCACTTCAGGACATTTTCTGTGCGCAAAGGCAGGCATCAAGTTGGATTGTTCCCTCAAAACAATGGAGTGCCACAAGGTTGAGTGCTTGCGCCTTTGCTCTTTAATGTCGTGGTCATGCCCGCCCTTCCATTAGCGTGGAGGCTGGAGACCATTCGCAATATCAGGTTTCTTATTTACGCAGATAATGCAACACCCTTGTCCACACACAGAGACCTCGATACTATTAAAAACTGCCTACAAGAAGTTCTTGCTGTTCTTCATGCGTACGCAGAGAACGCTGGCCTCGAAATGGCGACAGAAAAATCTAACGGCATGCATGTGGCGAACAAGCCAGGATGGAAGTCAGTCACTGACACGGCATTTCAACTAAAGATTGACCCATCATATACCCCTGTAATGGAAGGGTTTTAAGTCCTGGAGCCTGAAATCCATTCGTCCACTTCAGGCAGGAAATGGCTCAAAAAAGTTCACGGGACGTCAGCGAAAAATTTGCATTGGTATAGAGATATTTCCTAGAATTGCGGGATCTCGTCTTGATGTGGCTCGCCAACTAGTCCACTCAGTTCGTCAGCCGCACATAATATATAAAACGCAGTTACACCTGTTCACAATACAGCCTTATGCGAGACTCCAAGTGGTAAACCAAGACGTCAAAACCGCGATGACGGTGCTGCCGCATGCAACTCTACATTAAGAGAACAAGACTTGTTTCATAATATGAAACATGGCTTGTAAAAGAGATGGTCAGAATATAATTTACTTGTACAATTTACCTATATATTGTCTTGTGTTCCGTCAGTGGTCGCTCTGTAATTCCCGTTCAACAGTGACGTTGCCGTGGCTAACTCGATGGCCGATCTTGCACGTCGGGCTACACTAGTACCGGTACTATAAAGATCCGAGAGAACCTATCTCACGATAATTGCTGACGGCAATGCAATTAACACTGAGGCGATGTAAAGACACACCATACTGCCATCGCCGAAACGCTTCATGTATGAGGCGTGTGTGTAAGCGGGATTCTCTCTCTCCGCAAATGCTGTGTCATCATGCTGTGCCATCTACTGTGACATATAGTGGTGTTGATGTGGAGTCCGCTGGGAG
Organism: Dermacentor silvarum; assembly: GCF_013339745.2. NCBI lineage: Eukaryota > Metazoa > Arthropoda > Arachnida > Ixodida > Ixodidae > Dermacentor > Dermacentor silvarum. Next base: position 434,816,074 of record NC_051154.1, read on the forward strand.
CTCGTGCCTGAATATATGTTGAGACATTGTGTTGACATCTGTGACGCAAGTTCGATGCCCTCTTATTCGCACCCAAGAAGCTTAAAGCAATTTGTTTTGCCGCTGACATACGCAGTAGCACATACCCAATGACCCGATTTGGCGTCAAAGAGGTTCACAGAAGAAATGGCACATACCCAGTTTTACATATCCAGTAACGCAGGTTGATCCACTGGTTGGCTTTGAACTCGGTTCGTCTAACACAGCCAGCCTGATCATTTACCCGCTTTACGGTGGCTGCATACACAGGCCCAAGTCTGTGGCCAAGAGGTTACACACACACACACACCTTCGCGCGCTCGCACGCACGCACGCACACGCACACACATTCATCCACGCATACATGCAGATAGACCACAACTGCGCGAAGTTCCCGAAGACGACCAATCCCATTAATAAAACAACAAAGCTCTGGCAACGTGTTCACCGTCTCACAGCAGCAGAGCGACAAATTCCCTGCGTACATTGCGGGCTGTACACAGACGCAGCTGTCGACTCAAGACGAGAGCACGTCGCTTACGCCCCTTGATATTCAAGATGCTCAATGCTACTCAACAGAAAATCCAGAGGCCTGGATACTTAAGCTGCAGCCCGAGTGAGACGCTGAAGAAAAGTAATGCGCTTGACATCTACACTGACGTCTACACCGGCTGAACAGCGCCTCAACAAATCTTACAAGACACCACAAAATTTCGATAATGTACACAACTTTACCAGGTGATCCCTATTCACCATCTATGCGCACTAGGTGGAACGGCATATCCACGATCGTACAACGATCTAGCGGACGAAAATGTGCCCTGTTTGTTACACCAGAAACTTCACCATCGGGTTCCTTCCTGCCCCTGCTCTATCCCTTTAGCCTAAAAATCACTTCTGCGTCGAGACACACACGCCTGAATCCCTCCATGTGTATGTTTCCTTCCCCGCAATCTTTCCTGGTGGAGGAAGTCTCCGAGTCTCAGAAATTTCGGGCTGGGGCGGTCCTCACACATTCCATCATTCTTATATTGTGCCTTCGTTCGTAGGGTAGCCAACCAGACGCATTTCTGGTTAACATCCCTGCCTTCTCTTTTTCTCCTCTTCCTCCTCCTCGTTCAGAGTGTAGAAATGGTATATCATAATGCGATGGTTATGCTTCTATTTCCTCCTTTATCTGTAAGCACATTGCCCAAGTTTTATGGGTTTTTTTCACATTTGTGCGCAATATATGCAAAAAATTTCTAGGTCGAGATGCCCGTATATTTTGTCGCCATTAGGTTCGTTTGCTATAGACAATCGCCAACTTTCTTTGGTTAGATAAAACAGGCTTTTCTTACGATTATCCGAGTATTCATGCCCGACCTCAGTATGACCATTCTTACCTTCAACCGCTGTAACTTTTGCCATTTATACAACCACTTAACAATTACAGGCAAACTGCCAACCTTTCGGTTTCTTGTCTGCAAACCCCCCCACCTCCCCGCATTAAGTAAAGTATACTCCTAGAGTTACATATATGTCATGGTTGGTTAGCCGCATCAGAATCTTCTTAACGATGCGATATCATTTTTAGGATACCTCGCAGACTTTATTGTTGGCATGCCCATGTATGTCTCAGCGTTCTCGTCGGCTTTCAATTTCAAAACCTTTTGAAATTTTCTGGTGATGGGGGTAATGAATCCTGTATCACAAGGGTTCTTCAATCATAGCTCGTTGGCGCTTCACTGGGCTATGTGACGAATTCCCGTGGGGATGGAGCTATTTATTTTATGTTTCCTTTAGCTTCCATCGCGTTCCTGTGAGCGTCTGCCACGAATTCCTGTCAGACTAATAAAATTAAGAGCGCCTGCTCAGCTAGATGACAATTAAATAAAGTTTTACGCCAGAAATATGCGCCCATGGAATTGGATCAAAGTTCACTCGAAGTCAGATATGCTGAAACACAATTCTAAAGTACCAGCAGGACAAGACTGTCTGGCGGTTACGACACCATGCTTATTCAAGTTGTCTTTGTAGCGCTTGATGTTGAAAAGACCTTGGTGCATGGGAGCCAGCGAAAAAAATCTGGGTGCAGTTGGTAGGTGTAAATATTGTAAGTAAAGTTGTCTTCAGTAATACGGTTCTTGCATGCATTGCTTCAATCCTAATCATTTCAACGTCGACAGGGATCATGTGATTGGTTGTGCCTGAATTTATATTTGTAATTGCACTTTATTTTCCGATTACTCTCCAACACACAATCGACCTGTTTACTCTGTTTTCTTGATCTTTATGCAGCGAGTCAGAGTGCGCGTTGATGGCATGGTTTCAATCGTGAAACGTGCAGAACTTGCGTCTTGCGTGAACGGAGGTTCTAAGCTGTCAATTTAGCGACGACGTAGGTCACTTCACTCAAGGATTTGAGAATGATGAACGCGCCCGAATGCTTGGAGAGAAGCTTTTGGCAATGTCCCCTTTTCCGAACCGGCGTCCAGAATACACGAAGTCACCGGTGGTGAATCTGACGGGCAAATGTTGTGCATCGTAGTGAGCCTTGGCATGAGCATGCGACGACAGGGTTCTGAGCAGTGCGAGTCGACGTGCTTATTCGGCACGACACAATATCTGCACTACTAAAGCATCTTCGTTAGATGAGAAAAGAAGTATGGTGTCGAGCAAAATTTGAGGATGGCGAGCGTAGAGGAGAAAGAAAAGTGCGTATCCTGTGGCATCATGTTTGGCTGGCCGGTAATACGGTATCCTAGTTTTTATGATCTGCTGAGACATATATTGAAAAAATGTTGACGAGGGTACGATTGGTGTGCTCGGTTAGGCCATTGATTTGCGGATGGTAAGGCGTGGAATGGCGATACTGTGTTCCACAGAGGCGCATTAACTCTTACACGACGTCAACGGTGAACTGCCGGCCGCGATCACTTATCACCGTACGAGGATAGAATGTGCAAGGACAATCAAATGCAGGAGAAACCCCGAAACGTCGGCTGCTGTAGCTGAGACAAGTGCAATTGTTTCAGTATAACATGTTAAATAATCCACACGCACGATTATCCCGCGGCACCCGGTGGAAGACAAGGAGAAGGGGCCTTGTAAATGTATACTCACTTTCTCAAAAGGTGAAGTCGGCGGTCTAACTCGTGGCAGAGTTCCTACAGGAGCCGTAGTCGTTTGTCTATGGCGTCGGCAGACATCGCAGCTGGCAACGTACTGCTTGGTTGTCTTCCACAGTTGAGGCCAATAGAAATGTTGATGGAGGCGGTTGAGCGTTCGAACGAATCCAAGGTGTCCGAATGTAAGGTCATCGTGCATGGCCCGAAGTAGCGCAAGGCGCAGGCATTCTGGGACGACGAGGAGCAGTGTAGCCCCGTTGCTAGAATGACATATTCGCCGCAGAGCAGCGCAAAGATCCAAGCTTGAGCGCTTATTTCTCTGCCACACAGGGGCCTATATCCGAAGGCCGATTTTGCATCCGAGATGGTCTTCTTTACAAGAGGAACTTATCAACCACGGGCGCCCGTTTTCTATTGGCGGTTCCGCAGTCTCTTCAAACATATTTTCTGCGCGTTACGCACGATGACCCGACCTCTGGTCACTTAGGGACCGCGCGAACACTTAGTCGCACAAAGGAACGATTCTACTGGCCTCAAATGCGCAAAACAATTGACACCTATGTGGCCAGTTCTACACAGTGTCAGAGCCACAAGCGACCTAATTCAGCTCCAGTCGGTCACCTACAGCCAGTAAAGCCCCCAAGTTGCCCTTTTGAAAAAGTCGCCATAGACCTGATCGGGCCGTTTCCGCGATCTTGAAGAGGAAACCGGTGGATAATTGTGTGTGCCGACTACCTGACGCGGTATTGTGAAACCGCAGCCATTTCCTCCGCCACTGCTGCGCAGGTTTCTGATTTTATGCTGCATTCAATCATACTCCTACACGGGCCATTTCGCGTGATAATAAGTGATCGTGGTGGCCAATTTATTTCCGATGTTGTGGAAGAATTGCTGCGTTCGTGTGCCTCCAAGTTCCGACACTCAACAGCTTATCATCCACAAACTAACGGTCTCACCTAGCGCACAAACCGAACGTTGATCAACATGTTATCAATGTACGTTGCTTCGGACCACAAGAACTGGGATGAAGTATTACCGTTCTTGACGTACGCTTTCAACTCTGCGAAACACGAAACGACCAGTTTCAGCCCTTTCTTCCATCTTTACGCACGCCGACCTCGTCATACGCTGGACAATATCTTTCCTGTTTGTGATCCATGACGATTTGTCTATCGCAGAGACATTGTGTCGTGCAGAAGAGGCTCGTCTACTTGCTCGCTTACGTGCATTGGCCGCGCAAGACCACTCTAAAACATGCTACGACAGTCAACACCAACATGTTACCTACGTTCCCGGTGACCTCGTGTGGCTGTGGACTCCAATACGCCGACGTGGCTTGAGCCAAAAGCTACTTGCAGACTATGCCGGACCGTACGTTATCCTCGATCGCCTAAGCGAGGTGAACTACACAATTGCACGTCTCACTTGAAATGGCCGTCGTTTCATGCAAGACTGAGGTGACTCATGTTGCCCGCTTGAAGCCGCGTTCACCCGAAGAAAGCAGGAGTGACTTGCCCGGCGGGCCTCGTCTGGGAGAGGAGGAATGTTACGCCGTGCCACTGCCAGTGAAAAGTGAGGAAAGCGAGAGAAGAGAAAGAGGAAGACGACGTTGCTCATACGATTGATACCAGCCAGCATAGCCCAAGGAGCTACATCTTTGTGCCTTAATCGTTAAACGATCCCTTAACCCTCTGCCGAGGCCGTAACAATATACAAATCTCCCATTTGTGACCTAGGAGGAGGAGTCCATAAATCGTTCTAAGGTTGCTGGGGCATTACATAAGCCAAATGACATGACGTTAAGCTAAAATAGTCCGTCAGACGTAAAAAAAGCGGTCGTTTCTCTGTCAGACGGGTGCATCGGTAGCTGCCAATACCCGGACCGGAGGTAAACCGACGAAAAGTGAGAGGCAGAGTGAAGGCAGTCAACAGCATCATCAATGCGTAGTAAGAGATACACGTCTTTCTTTGTAACGGCAGTCAGGCGGCGGTAGTCGACACAAAATCTCAATGAGTTGTCTTTCTTCTTCATTAGTACAACAGGAGTGGCCCAAGGACTGCAATACCTGTTCGGCGACCTGTTCGGCGATCACATTGCTTTCTGTGGGAGATACGCGATAGGGTTTCTGACGCATCGAAGTCGCTTGCCCTGTGTTGATGCGGTGGTGCGTGTGGGATTCCGGTAACATCCGAGACCGCTCGCGTTGAGCAAAATGAAACACTGGCGCGTAGCAGGTAAGCACTTTTAGGAGTACATCTTGCTCGGAAGTAGACAACGACTTGTTAATCATACGTCGCATGTCATCCGAATAGTTGGGCAATGGTCGACTGATGTCTGAAGTCGCTGCAACTATTCGTACGTCAACTGTGGCTTGCTCTTCAAATGTTGCCAATTTAAGGCCGGCAGGCAGGGCAACAGGGTACATAGAAGCGTTGACCGTCCAGAATGCACGCCCGTAGATGGCTTGAACAACAGATCGAGGGAGCAACACATTCTACCGCTGCATGATCCCATCCGGACACGTGAAGAGCACACGGGAACAAATATGGCTGTCCCACCAGGCAGGAACACATCTTGAGACAGCGAAAACACGTCGGCTTGATCGGTATGCAAATCATCAAGTATGGCGATTGGCAACGCGCTCCGTATAGTAAAATCTCTCCAGCCCCGCAGTCAAGTGTAGCACTGGATGCACGCAGGAAATCTATGCCTAAAATAACATCATGAGTTACGTGGACCAAAACGGTGAATTCCGCTCTGAAACTCTGCCCTCCAGTCGCAACCAAAACCGAACAAACGCCAACAGGGCGTAACACTTCACTGCCAACTCCACGAAAAGTTTCTTTACGATCCCACGCAAACATAACTTTCTGTCTGAAGCGATCTTTGAAGCGCAGGCTCATAATAAAAATAGCGGCACCAGTATCGACAAGAGCAGTAGTATTTACACCGTCTATACACGCACACACCTTGTTCTTCAGCATAACGACAGACGGAGGCATTGGCGAGTCTGACCGTCCCGCGACCGCACCTCCATCAGCAGCACCACCTAGTTTCCCAGCTGCGGCGGGGAAGGCGACCGACGACGGCGTGGGGATGGCGAACGGCGCAGTCGGCTCGGCAGCGGTGTAAGGCTGCGCTCGTAGACAGGGGACTGATCACGCGATTGGTACGACCACTGTTGCCGCAGAGGTTGAACTCCAAGTGGCGTGGGTGCGTCTTCGTGCACACGAGCTGAGTACGCCGAAAAACGTGGCGCTCGCTGCGGGCGGCGGCGACAATAGCGCGCAATATGTCCTCGGGAACCGCAGGCACAGCCGACAGGTAGGTAACGGTTGAAAGCAGGTAGGCGTGGTCCCGGGTATGATTCCGCAGGAGCTTATAGTAGCATCGAGTATTCCGCAGGAACACGTCGTGGTGTAGGATAGTACTCCATTGTACCACGACGAACTGGTGAGAGTTGGCGGTGACTGAGAGTTGCCGGGAGGGACTGAAAGCTGGTATTGGTTAAATTTGGTTCCTCAGATGGTGGTCGGGGCACGATGCGACGTTTTCGCGACCAGGATGGTGGTGGTTCTGGACTGCCATCGTGAAACGCGCACTGATAAACAGCGTCTGCTCCCTTAAGTCGCGTTAGCTCCTCTTGAACCACTCGACGCACGATCGAGGCGATGTCATCGCAGGCGGTGATGTCCATGGTGACGTTGTGCAAGCGCCCGAACTTGGGTAAGATCTTTCGGGTCTTCAAAGGTTCGAACGCGCGACATTTCTGCCTGAATACGGAGGTTCAGGTTTTCTTTCGTGATTAGAAAATTGTAGACGTCTTCAGCGATGCCTTTTAAGAGATGTCCCACTATGTCTTCATGGGACATATTCGCGTTTACAATACAACATAGCTTCAATACTTCTTCAATATACGCTGTACACATTTCGCCAGGCAATTGGGCTCTCTGCAAGAGCGTGTGTTCTGCTTTCTTCTTTTTGGAATTCGAGTCATGAAAGTAGGCTTTCAATTCCTGGATAAAGGTCTCCCAAGTGGTTAGCACGCGTTCATGATTGTCAAACCAAAGAAGTGTGGTGCCGGCGAGAAAAAAATGCAACCTTCACAAGCTGTGCTTCTGTGCTCCACCCACTTTGGCGGCTTGCTCTTTCGTAGTGCCTTAGTCAGTCATCCACGTCTGCTTTACCTGAGAAATGCGTGGTTCCGGCGTTCAGTAGCTAGGTGGTCTTGTTCGCTGGCTGAATTGATTGATGCCCTCTTCGTTGGCGCTCGTTGACCGGCCTGCTTGGGCAGAGGCCATGCTTGTTGGCTCTGGTGGTAGTCCGACCTGGCTTCTGCTTCTTCGAAGATCTTGGAGGACTGGGTTGGCCATGGCGTCCAGTACTCAGCACTTCCACCACTTGTTGCGGATGAAGAATGGATTTATTTACAGTGAAAAACCTAGAAAAGACATGGGACGGTCCGAAATATCCGATTAGCCAAAAACCTCGCGCCGCTACCACTTCCTCTTCTACGCACCTCCTGTGCGGCGTTACAATATATATATTTTCATACAGGGTGCCCCACGTGACCTCAAACAAACCTTAAAAATATGCCCACGCCACGTAGCTGGTCAGAACCGAGGTAATATTGTCTACCGTCGCTTGAAGATAATCAGGCTATTTTTTATATTTCGCTTAACTACATATTTAGTCTTCATTAATTTATTCAACTTCTCAAATATTATCATCGTCATCATCATCAGCATATATTTATGTCCACTGCAGGACGAAAGCCTCTCCATGTGATCCCCAATTACCCCTGCCTTGCGCTAGCTGATTCCATCTTGCGCCTGCAAATTTCCTAACTTCATCACCCCACCTAGTTTTCTGCCGTCCTTGACTGCACTTCCCTTCTATTGGTGTCCATTCTGTAACTATAATTGTCCACCGGTTATCCATACTACACATTACATGGTCTGCCCAGCTCCATTTTTTCCTCTTAATGTAAACTAGAATATTGGCTAGCCCTGTTTGCTCTCTGATCCACACCGCTCTGCTCCTGGCTCTTAAATTCAAACCCAACATTTTTCGTTACATCGCTCTTTGTGCGGTCCTTAACTTGTTCTCGAGATTCCTTGTTAACCTTCAAGTTTCCACCCCATGTGTTAGCACCGGTATAATGCAATGATTGTACACTTTTCTTTTTAACGAAAGTGGTAAGCTCCCAGTCAGGATTTCGTAATATCTGGCGTATGCACGCCAACCCAATTTTACTCTTCTGTAAATTTTCTTCTCATGATCACGGTCCCCTATGAGTAATTGACCTACATAAACGTACTCCTTTAAAGACTCCAGACGCTGACTGTCGATTCTAAATTCTTGTTCCCTTGCTGGGCCATTGAACATTATCTTTGTTTTTTGCATATTCATCGTCAACCCCACTTTTACACTTTCTCTGTTAAGATCCTCAATCATTTGTTGTAATTAGTCTCGATTGTTGTTGAATAGCACATTGTCATCTGCAAACCGAAAGTTGCGGAGATATTCGCCATTGATTCTCACTCCTAAGCCTTCCCACTCTAAGGGCTTGAATACTTCTTCTAAGCATGCAGTAAATAGCATTGGAGAGATTGTGTGTCCTTGACTGACTCCTTTCTTGATAGGTAACTTTCTACTTTTCTTGTGGAGAACCAATGTAGCTGTGGAATCTTTGCAGATATTTTCAAAGATGTTAATGTATGTCTCCTGTACTCCTTGATTACGCAATGCCTTTGTGTTTGCTGGTATCACTACTGAATCAAATGCCTTTTCATAATCTATGAAATCCATATAAAGAGGCCTGTTGTACTCCGCAGATTTCACGATTACCCGATCGATGACATGGATGTGATTCATTGTAGAATATCCCTTCCTGAAGCCAGCCTGTTCTCTTGGTTAATTGAAGTCAAGTGTTGCCCTGATTGTATTGGAAATTATCTTAATGAATTGTTTATACAGTACTGAAAGCTGGCTAACGGGCCTATAATTTTTCAGTTCTCTAACGTCTCCCTTCTTATGGATTAGTATAATGTTGGCATTCGTCCAGTTCTCTGGCACACTTGAAGTTGTGAGGCACTGCATATAAAGGGCCGCGAGCTTTTCAAGCATAATATCTTCGCCGTCTTTTATTAAATATACGGTAGCCCGGGTCATGTCTTGCAAGGCCTTTCTAAGTTAATCGCTTTATACCGTTTTGTACATCAGGTGTTTCTTGGTTGACTGTATGAAAGTAATAAAACTTAGGCATAGAGGTACTCTATAACGAGGCCAGTCGGTTAACCTAGTGATTCCTATTGTTCTCCGTATGTTGGGCGACGAGAGCACTGCAGAGGGCGCTGGAGGAGTCGGATACCGCCCCGACCAACATCTGGGAATGGACTCAATTCCTTCAACGAGCACACGGAGACACCGCCAAAGCCATTGAGCGCACAGCAGAGGTGCCGGTGATAGATTCTCACCTGGTCAGCCTATGGGAAGAGAGGCGCAAATTGGCCAAGATGTGGAAAAGACAACGTCTAAACAAATACCTGAGACAACGCATCGCTCTCTTGGCAGAGCAAGCCCAAGGCCACGCCAACGAGCTAGCTAAAAACGAGTGGGCGACGTTTTGTGGACCCCTATCAGGAACTGTGGGAACGACCAGTACGTGGCGAATATTATGGAGCATGCTGGACCCGATGAGCACACGTACTGAGAATAACAAGAAGCTCCAAATTATAGCAGACAATTTCGAGGGTACAGACCAAGATCTAGTCGATGTTCTTCAGAACAAGTACATAGGACTCTCACCCGCGATGGGATCGTCCTACGCGACGAGACAATACGCGGGGGAGGCCAACCCTTTAAATTAGACGAAGAAATAACGTACGCGGAAGTGTATGAGGCGGCACAATCCGCAGTTAAAAACTCGGCACCGGGCCCAGACTCGATCACAAATTCAATGATTCGAAACATGGATTCGGTAGCCCTAGCGAAAATAACAAAGGTTTTTAATAGCGAGTTCTGGGGCAAGGTCTGCCCAGAGTGGAATTGCTAAAGTAATCATGATCCCCAAACCAAAAAAGAATCCCTCGATCGATACGCTCCGGCCGGTATCGCTCACGTCCTGCCTGGGTAAGCTCTATGAAAGAGTGATCCATAGCAGATTGCAGCGATACCTGGAAGAGCGGAGCTGGTTCCCGGACTCCATGATTGGATTTCGCACGGGTTTATCTTGCCAGGACGCGTTCCTCCTACTTAGAGACAAAATTCTAACTAATATACCGTACGGCGACGAGAGATTAGTCCTAGCACTAGACCTCAAAGGAGCCTTCGACAACGTCTCTCACGCCGCAATATTGGAGGAACTCGAACTCGCGGGTTGTGGTGAGCGCACATATAATTACTTAAGAGCGTTTCTTTCCAACCGCGAGGCGAGCATCAGTATTGGTCAAATCACATTGGATTTATTTAAAATGCCTAACAAAGGAACACCTTAAGGAGCGATAATATCTCCTCTGCTCTTCAAAATGGCGATGTGTCGTCTCGAGCGTGATCTGGATCGGATACCCGACCTAGGTTATACGCTCTACGCGGACGACATCACGCTGTGGACGAGCAGAGGTTCACTAGGGGATAAGGAATATACGCTCCAAAGCGCAGTATTAGCGGTAGAGAAATTTTCCAGATGAAGCGGCCTGAAGTGCGCGCCCGAAAAATGTGGGGTCATCCGGATACACGCGAAAGGCAACAAATCCAGAGGATCCATTAGTATCATAGTTGAGCGCCAATCAGTCCGAGAGGTACCCACGATGCGAGTCCTGGGTTTGTGGCTGCAGAGCGACGGGAGAGCAGTACAGACGCTCAAAACCCTAAAATCCACAACCCACAACATAGCTCAAATGATACGTCGCGTGACGTATCGAAAAGCAGGAATGCGAGAAGACGATACCCTAAGGCTCGTACAGGCCTTAGTGGTTAGTCGAATCACGTATGGCTTACCGTATCAAATCCTGAACAGGGATGAGGAAAGGCAGGCCAACACAATAATCCGAACCGCTTTCAAAGCTGCTCTGGCCCTGCCTAAATGTACTTCCACGGAGCGCATGTTAGCTTTGGGAGTGCACAATACTTTCGAAGAACTGAGGCAGGCCACTCTGATGCGACACAGGGAACGCCTCAGCTTGACAAAAACTGGTAGAACAATATTGGCTAGACTCAATATCCCAGCATACCCCGTGTATCTCACCGAACAGGCTGTACCTCTCCATCCTTCGGTGAGATCCAAAATTACAGTATCCCCAATTCCGAAGAATATGCATCCCGAGTACAACAAAGAATGGCGCAAAGCACGCGCACAAAACATTCAATCAACGTACTCTAATAACCATAGGTACAACACGTACTACACGGACGCAGCTGTGTATGCAGAGGCGACCGGCCAGCGCTATCAAAGGAGGTACGCACTGGCAGTCGTGAACGTGATCTGCCAGCAGCAAATAACCGCATCAGCCACGGCGGGATCCCCCACCTCAGCCGAAATATTAGCAGTGGCGATCGCACTCGCTCATGCGGAGCGTTCGCAAAGGGACTTGGTCATTGTTACGGACTCGCAGGAGACGTGTCGCATGTTTCTTAAGGGGCACGTGACTGCGGCTAGCCTCGCGATAATCCCCAAATCCTTCAACCACCGTCATCGCCTACTCTGGTGCCCGGGCCACGCGGGGGTACAGGGGAACGAAAAGGCTAACGCGTTAACTCGAGGGTTTACTAACCGAGCGACGGCGTCCTCTTCTAACCCCAACCACTCGCACTATCCCTCACAAAATCCTACCAATTTAAATGCCAAAGACATCCTTGCTCATCAGCGCGGAGTCCGCAGAAAGTACCCGCCGCCTCACCCACAACTTAGCGGGGAAGAGGCCGCCGATTGGCGTAAAATGCAGACTGGGGTATTCCCCCATTTAAAATTGCTAAATGCCATGTATCCCACTCGTTATAGGGCCAACTGTCCTTGGTGCGGTGGCATACCTATCCTAATTCACGTAACTTGGGAGTGCACTAAGCACCCTCATAGACCAAATACCAGTGACACAATGGAGCAGTGGGAGGCACAGCTCGCTCGCTCTGACCTGGCAAGACAAAAGTCTTTAATTAGCCAGGTCATGCCGACGGCAGGGGCCAGTGGGGCCCTGGACTGAGAGGCTCCAACCACCCCTCCTTAATATCTTTTCTATTACAATTAAGTTTCTATTAAAGTTTCTATTATTTTCGTAAGTAGTCTATTCCATTCGCCAACCGCCTCCGGTAATAATATGTCCAGCATCAGGATTCGCTGAATTTTTCTCTTACGAACAATTTTAGCGAAAGAAGGCTTTGTGAATTCGGGTCCAGATTCACCGAGCTTTTCTTTCGTAAGTTCGCTTTGTCATTGGCTGTCTGTCTTCGCTAATGATATGTCGGGCATCCAGATTGGCTAAAAGTTTTTCTTGCAAGAAGTTCTAGCGCAAGAAGTCTTTGTGAATTTAGGCCCAGACTTTTATGACGGCTCTTTCAACATTCCAGCATAAACATGTGCCGTAAAGGTGACTCGTAAGCATGTGCCGTAAACTAGGAAGTTAGTCATTGCGACTAATTTAATTAGGGAATGAATTGCTTTGGTTTTTCTTGCCAACAATGCCCACCTTGGTAGATAATTCATCTGTAGTAAAGTAATTCAAGTAACCTTTGTAGGCTGTATTTTTTTTAGGTGATCGATGTGAAAAAGGAAACACTGTATATAAAAACATCTATGCACAAGTGCACTGCTAGCGAGAAGTTTGTGGAGGAGAGTTGCTCTCCGTATTCATGGTTCCGAGTCATAGTGTAAGTACTCTAAGGACCACCACGTCGTCTTTCGGCGGAGCAGTTTAACTAAATTACTTCCTTTCCCGCTTGATATGTGATTCCTCCGCTATTAGGAGTTGCGCTTGACTCAATTTGTTATTTTCACGCCACACATGATGTGTTTTAGCGGCCTAATTGCGCCACTGCAGTGACTTGTCGCTTATTCGCTGTTTTGACGCGAGCGTTATCCGTGTGACGTCCCACATAGCCGTTGTTCACGGAGTCTGGCTTTTCCGCGGGCCACGATGAACTTGACTCCCCTGTCGCCACGCGAATTAAGGCGCGGCAACTACGCAGTTGCGTGCGAAGGCATTCACTCGTTCGCCGCCCGCCAGCCGTAACTATCTTCGTCCGATTTGGCTCCGCTCCCGTGGGGGCTTTCAGACTGTGCGCGAAAGAAGAAAGGAACGGAACAAAATGGAAAACGACACAAAGAAAAACGACACGAAAGGCGTGCTCGGAGAGTGGTGCGAGAGAACTCGGCGTTCCAGCACCTGCTGCAGTCGCTCATTCGGGTAACGAGTGTGTGGAATGCCAACACCTCGTCATTAAATGCCGATTCGCGTTAATTATAGTGTGTGCGGCGGCGTAAAGAACCATGTGCGCGAGCCCCTTAATATTAGCATAGTCTCGTAATCTCGTTTCCCTCCGAAGAATTATATTTTTGTTGTGAAAGAGGCAATATTTAATTGAATGGTTGAAGGAAAACGACAGATGAATAATAATAATAGTAATAATAATATAAACAACAGCTTTTGAGCAATTGCTGTGGTGCTGAACTCATTTACAGCTACAGCTTTTTGGCGCGAAGCGCCTTATGCACTCGAGCTGTGGGCGTCTCCTGTCGTCGCCGTCACGGTAAAGCAAGGGGCTCCTCCTAACGCTCGGCACGCGCTCGTGCCACTGCATCGTCATCTTCCACGGATGGCTGCGCTGCCGCTCATAATTACAGCGTAGAATTTCACTTCTCTTCTGTCGTCGTAATTGGGAGGCCGCGTTTACGGGGTTATGAGCCATTGCTTAAGCCAGTATGAGCCCATTAGCGGTGCATCACTGCGTGCTTCGCACCTCCCCAGGTTTCACGTTAGGGGAGCTGCATTTCGCTCAATGGGTCATTTGACACTTACGCATAAAACTTATTTCACCGCTGAAACCGAGCCTACGACTGAACTCGTGCTAACTGTAATAACTAGTAAAAACTAAAACGGTAAGAAAGGCGTCCATAATGGCCAAATTGCTGAGGGAGTTAAGAAGAAAATGATAGTTGTGCTAATACTTCACGGGAAAACACATCATCAAGCTTGTCCTAGAATAATTCTAGTGAGGGCTTGGCCGCACAGCGAGGTTTTGTTTTAAGATGTACTCAGCGTTGTCTTTCTCCGCTACAGCATCGCCTGTTGCAGCCTCTGAAAGGCACGAACAGTTACTTGCGCTGTCGGAGTCTCTGTGAGTGGGTCAAAGGAGTGCACGGATTACCAAGTACTGAAGCTTCTCGATAGAATACTACATGGCGCGTACGGCTATACCACCTGTACGTTACCGGAGTTTTATGAGTACTAGTCGCGGTAGCACGGCAATATTTCAAGTGTTTTGTTTTTCGGCGCCCCTCCGTGTGTTTGGTCGACGTATGCATACAACACGAAAGGCGTTGCAACAACTCAAGTGTTAGCTCTTCATATCTAAAACGTGAAATATCATCCGCTTTTCTTATTAGCAAATATCAATATACCCATAAGCTGACTATATACCGTTTTTTTATTATTATTCTATGTCCAATTCCCATCCTTGAATTCCCCAAGCCAAAGCGTCAGCCTTTCCAATAGTAGTCTTTTATTGTTCCAGACACGTAATACATCACATGGCTGAGGAGATGGGAAAAAAAACCACTGTATCGCGGCTTGACAAAGCTCCCATCCCCCATAATATAAACATGGTATGAAGATGACTTTCATTGAACCATTATATTGGTTTACGCTGATGATTTTTTTAAAATTTTTTCCTTCGTCTTTTTAATGGCATGAACAAGTATGCACAAGCATACAGGACCTCAATGTTTAAGAGTGGCACAACTTGACCAGGCCAGGCACTACACGTAGTGACGGATGAAAACACCTCACCGAATCATCCACACGAAAGGCATGCAATTGGTATGGCTGGAATGATGACTAACACTGACCAGCACTCCATATGCAGATCTGCGCAAACATCACGTCCTCACAGAAATCGGGAGTAAACGTTGAGTACTTCTCATTGCATTGAGATAGCAATTATATGGACACTCTAAGCGAATTTCTGCCGTCGGCATCGCCGTGAGGTTTCGTATAAAGACCAACGGCCATAAAAGCGTCGCCGCGCTCCGTACGCTGTGTGTGCGAGTGAACGCATACGAGGGTGAGCCGGCAATAGCAGCTCGATGTAGTGCACACGAGGGACGAAGGCAGGGTGGAAGTGCGCGAGGCAAGTTTTCGAACCGGCGCCTTGCGCTGGTTCGATAAAACAAACTTTGCGAAAAACTAATAAACCTGTCATGAGCTCTTAACTATATGTCATGCGTTTATAGTAAGTAGCCTATGTCTCCAACATGTTCTTTGGTATGATCATTAATCAATGTTAGTCCATTGAGTAGCACACTTGCCGCAGCCGCCGCAGCCTTTTGTTCTAACTTACAACTTAGTCGGCGTTTGCTGCAGAGTTCACGATGCATACGCAACCATGGTATCTAGCAATTTGTTTCATTTTCTCCCCCAAGCGGCGCTGCTCAGCAGCGTCTGTAGTGCTTTTGTAACAGTGTCTGTAGTGTAGGTGGTTTTTGAGAAAAAAGAAAGCATGAGGGAGAACCAGATGGAAAAGTAGCTGGTGCTGAGAAATTTCAACTGGAAGAAAGCCGAAGACAAAATTCCTAAGCGCAGATCCACAGGGCCAGACGAGGTTCCCTTTAGGCTGAATAAGGAACTAGAATCAAAAAGTAAGGCAGCTCTGTTGAAATCACTGGAAAAAAAGCTTACAAGACAGGCGTATACCAGAAAACTTGAGAAACAGAGGTACCAGCGAATACACAAGGACGCGTAAACAAGGAAGAGGCGTTAGACACGGACGGACGCTGGGCTTTCATCTGTACTTTATTGGAATTTATATTGCCGCACAAAACCTTACACGCATGCGCATCTTCACCTCCTCCCAAGACATGTGCATTGATATCAGCTTAAAATGAACATTGCCGAACACAACATTCGACGTATACGCATCTTCTACTCCTCCCAAGACGCGTGCATCAATGTCAGTTTGGTCAAATTTTACCTACCCGCTAGGTAGGTACGTTCCTTGTTTGTTGAACACAAAAGTGTATCGCTGACACAATTATCTTTCTGATTTCCACTGTGAAAATCTTCAAGGATTTTCAGGTCAAAGTTTGGCGCAGTCTTTGCACTTCTGGCAAGTGCGGCAGTGAACTGCAAAATTGCTTCCCTGGTCTCCGCTTAAGGATGTGTTTTGTTCTTGCAAGCGCCTATATACCTACCTACCTGTCTGTACTACATACACTTTTCCACATGCCAACGGAATGCGGTAAATGACACCAGTCTTGCACTCAATGAGGGGTGTCACGTAGTTAATTTTACTAGCCCCTCTCGATCTCCCCTCGTTTCCAAATCTCGCGCAAAGGCTAGCCAGTTTGCTAGGTGCGGAAACAACAACGCTTACACCTTGCCTTTCAGCCACCTTCTTAAGGTTGTGGGAAATTTTATGTATCTAGGGCATTACTTCTAGTTTATTACATCGGTCTGATGTCGGCAACTTCTGCCCTGTGAGACATTTCACTTTCCGCAATGTGGCTTTAGCAACAGCCCTAATGACCGAGAGAGGGAAACCCGCTGCGAGCAACCTCTCAACCTGCCGTTTCAGGCTAAACGCGATGCGGTGGTAGCAGCTCTTCCGCACTGCGTCCGTAACGCGTCCAACCGCTACACCCCTCCTGGCCAGTTTAGACTGATTAGATCCATACGGCATTAGTGATTTCTTAGTCCAGGGTGAAAACATCCAGCAGAAATGGTCATTGTCGTGAAAAGTTAGTTGTAAGTCGAGGAACCTAATGCCTGTGTTATTCAGCCGTTCATTTGTGAAATCTAAAGCGCGAGAGCAGCGCTTAAAAACTGATGAAATATCCTGTGCTACATCATCTCTTATGTCCCATTGTGAAAGCCTTAAAAAAGATTAGAAAAATTTATCAACATATCTAAACACACGGACAACATGATCGTTGTTCAAGGATGTGCCAATGAGGTTATAAATTTTTGCCGGGAAAATACTTAGCACCGGGGCCACGCTAGACACAATAAAATTTATTTCTTTTGTAAAAATACGCGACCCTTGAACTCGACCAGGGTAAACTGCTAATGACAGAACAGCAGCTAAAAAAACACTCCAATACTCATGCTTACTGAGTATTAAGTACTGAGAATGGACAGAAGAGGGAATTTAAACATGTCCGCAACAGATAATAGTAAGAGGCGTTAGAAAGTTCGATAGCATATGAGTAAGGAGACCTGAAAAAAACGGAGGTTTAAAAATCAGTGCCCAATAGTTGTTCAGGTGCGTGCATGCGTGCGAGATTGTGTGTGTGCGTGCGATCGTGTGTCTGCGTGCGAGTGTGTGTGTGTGTGTGTGTGTGTGTGTGTGTGTGCGTGCGTGCGTGGGCGTGCGTGTGTGTGTGTGTGCGTGCGTGTGTTCGTGTGCGTGCGTGTGTGTGTTTTTAAGATAGGTAGGACATTAGGCAAAAGAACAAAAAGAGCCTGGTGGCGCAACCCACCGCCCAATTTCAAAGGGGACGCGCCTAGCATCCATCCATGTAACGCCGCCAAGCACAGGTTGGACAGTCTACTGTGGAAAGCTTCACGCTTATAAATCAGCAATAAGGTGGACCGCCCGGACAGTTTGATGATGCATACATTTCAAATAAACGGCTCGTTGCGACAGTTTCGCGTAGTAGATGTTTTCTGAACGATTATCATCACGTAATAATACAAACGTATACGTTCAAGAGTCAAAAAGCAAACCGTCAATTAGGGAAACTTAGGCTACTAATCATTTCTGCGCGGCAACAATTCGTATGAATTTTATGTCTACTTGACTAAATTGCGCAGCTGCAAAGAATAAGAATACGCAGCGACCATGTTTTGCACAAGAAGCCACGTGCAGTCTGATTTAACATCGTATCACTTTCCAAGTGCGATCAGCCTATGCGAATTCTATATATACTCGCGCATCGTAAACAAGCTTGCAGCACCAAGGAGTAACAGCGTTGGGGAATCCTACCAGCCAAGATCTGAAGTTTATTTGCAGGCACTTGTTTTAGAACACCGCAGAATAAACATGCGGCCCACCAGTCTACAACCGAGTGTGAGACGGCTCATACCGCAAGTTCATGGACCTCTACTAAACGGCTACACGCGCTGATTATGGCTGCGCATGCTCACGCTTTAGCACCGTGGTGGCGGTGACTTGTGGGCGAAGGCCTCGCGTCCCAGGCACCATTTTCAGCCCAGCAAATGCAGGTTGACCCACACGTAATGACTTCAAACAGGAGGCAGACAACAATGAACCTCCTTTGAATTCGCCTGGTGTGGATGCTGCCGTGCCAGCACGTTCTGACTGATCCAGCATTGTTCGCGGTCACCAACCACCAAGTCGAACAAGAGCAATCAATCTCAGGCCACCCTTTTGCCGTCTTGTACAGAGCTAAGCTGTACGGAGATAGACGGATGGCCAGGAAATAAAATAAAGTTTACAATGAAGAAATTATCAGTTGGGAGGAGCCAGGTGCGTGTTTGTTCGTGCGATTCTACCCGGGGTCTTGCAGCCCCGACCCCGCGCAGCTTGTTTTGATGGCGCAGCCGAGGTGGGTCTGGCTCCTTCCAATCTGCTCCCGCCACCGAAACCATGCCGCCCTCGCCACATTTTTGTAAGGTGTGGATGTTTTTAGAATCGGCTCCCACGTGCGCGCTTCGAGGCCGCCCTCGTTTCACACCTTTTCTGCGCCCAGAGCCGTGACCGTGAATCCGGTTGTGTCGCAAAATTAGAAGCGAGTGTGCTTGTCGCGATTGCGCAGCGGACAATGGTGCTTGTTGCCGGTGCCCATGAAATGCGAATAGAATGTTATTCGAAACGCCTCATGAAACGCCTGCGCACTCTAGGCACGTGTCGTCGGTGTCGCTTAAAAGAACATGTATTACGTAGGACGTTTTTAAAGCGATAGCGTTATACCGCATGACACCCACTGGTCTTTGTAGTCAACGCAAAATAAAGATGGCTAATCCCGGAGTCATACTTGCCAATGGCATGGGTGGGCTGATCTTGATCTACTTTTCTTTTATATAGGATGTTTGAAGATGCTGGCGCCTTTATTTGGCGCCGGTTACTCCTTTTCCCATAGAAATGCGAATAATAGGTCACATGTACATAAATATATATATTAATGTGCCGGGTACCTACTAGTATAATAGGTACAAGCATGCTACCTGCCCAGTTCTCGGCGACTACGGGAGTTCCAAACGCTTGGAAGGACACTCACAAGATGGGAAGTGGGCGGCATGGGATCGCCAGACTCCTTTTCACCGTCGTGGGAAAGGTTAGTTTTACCCTACCAATGACCGGTCGTTGCGATAGTAGCTCTGCTCAGAAACCGCAGATTTAGAGACTTGATTTAAGTGCTTAGTTCAGCGTCGGCACTTAGGTAGCCGACTGCCAGAGGACGGAAACGCGGACGAGGAAGACGCGAAGCAGCCACGACGAGTTCAGCAATCGGACACTGATGCGAACAGACTTTATTGTGCCGTCCGTGAATTCAGTGTTAAAAAAGGTAGCTGTCCTATATTTATGCACGACACGTGGGTCGTGACTGATCTGTAAAGAGAACAAGCGGAAAAGAAATCACTTAAACTACCTTCTAGGAACACGCATTTTTTTTTCGCATCCAATTACCCTTCTGCTTCGAGCATTATATGTCCGTGTTTCAGGTCCGCTGGTCGTAGGTGTAAAAATAATAAACTATCTGGCCCACCTTCCAGTTAGTTTATCTGTAAAAGTTCTAGTTGCCTGGAGGAGCCTCATCGTGGAGCTTTGCGTATTTTCTATTCAAAGTCGCTTTGAAGTTAACAGAGTGTAAATGAATGGACAATATACATGTGCACAATTATTTTACAACGCTCGGCACGCCCTAACGAGAGCACACAAGAATAAAAAAAGCTTTCCGCTATCTCACTTTCTTTACCATTGGACGGGTTAAAGAGGTGATGTGAAACAAACTTTATCTACATGATAGCCCCTTCTGAGTTAGTCATGTACGGCTTTATGGCGCAATAGCAACTGATACTATGATGCTCTAATCACTTAAAGTTACCGCACAAAAATTATTACTTCTAAAGTTCGAAAGATATATTGAACAGCTCATAGAGGCTAAGCCTGCAGCGTCTACCCCTATAGCTGTGAAACAGCTTCATGCAGCAATGTAGAGTCGTTTGGTTAAGGCACTATTCTTTGAAGTAACGTCTGAAAGGCTCTCTAGGCAATCTGAAAGTTTTTTACAACGCTCACAATGAACATTCCAGTAAAATCTTTCGCTCAACAAACGTCTAACTTCACAAATCGTTATCTTAACACATTTAGCAGCCCGTAAATAGCAAATGTTCTGCTCCCCTGGCAAGAATCAGAAATAACCACAAAAAGCGAAGCATTGATTATTTCCTATGGTGCTGGCGAGGGCCCAACTTCGAATTTCACCAGTATGTTCGTTCTAAGACATAATTGATTCACACAAAGCTTCAGCTTGATACGTCTCATTGTTACGAAACAACACGCTTGCAGAATACCAAATATAGCTGCGTAATTTACAAACCTTCAAATTTCCATAACCCTAGCTGTAATCAACCAACACTAACAATGGTCACACACATCCCTTCACATGCCTGGCATAGCTTCCCAATTTATTAATAGGTCTATCAACGTATATATTTTCGTCGACTTCAAAGCGGACATCTGGAGCGGACGTTTGGGAGTGGACGCTCTCCACCATACCTATAGTCACGCAATAACGGTTGATTGAAAACGAATTAGTCCATCAAATACTTGCCCTGTACGTTTCTTCTATTCTTCTAGTGGTTCCAGTATAAATAAAGAAAGTTCATAATACACCAATGACCGTAACATGTGAGTTATCCGGAGGGTATTCATGCATACCGCGTAAAGTTCCGAACCCTCCTTCCCCTCTGTCTGGCTTTCCATCGCAATGAAAACTAAGTACGCATGCCCTGGAGCATCCTAATGCTCTGTACGAAATTTGACACAGCACAAGGATTTCGCTTTGTTTCTGGGCCCACCATGTAGATGCGCCAAGGTCACGCACGCGAAGGCCAATGACAAAGCCCCGTGACTTACTTCGTGTGTTTTACATTTCGCGCCATAAACTTGCGCGGAATGTTTGCCAGTTGGCTACACACATTTCTGTTCGCGTGCCTGGGCGAAGCTCCCTCTTCAAACGGCGTGACAGGCTCCTGTTGACAGACAATCAGGTCGGCGCTGAAAGATGGCTTGGTCATTAGAAAAGGGAATTAAAAGAAGAGAGACAGCGGAAAAGAAAACACTAAAGCCATCGGAAGCGCTATCCAAGCGTCGCCAAGAGCGCGGCGTCAGCGTTGCGAGGCGGCAAGAGGACGTGTCACTCTCTCCGTCTCAAAATAGTACCTCCCCAGTCCGCGAGTTGATTTGTTGCCCAAAACATGCGCCGCGCACCCACTTCGCTCTGTGCGCATCAGGGTCTGCGGAAAACTGACTCATTCTTGAGGCATTCGCACCAGTGAGATGTGCGAAGAGAATTACACCAAGACACGTCATGGCCGGGTTTCTGGGTATAAATTTTGTTCCTCATTCGAAACCATTTCCCGGCTGCGAATCGCCGCGATTTCGTGTTCGTGCAATCCTAGAAAAGACGCAACCGTGGGAGTCGCTCCTAGAGGAAGCTAAGCACCACGCGATGACGGAGTTCTATCTCTGTGTTAGGCGGTTCTCGACGGCGTTACATAATTTGTGAGCCATGCACAGCGGTGGTGTTTGCACGCTGTATGAGGCAACAGTGCGTGGACTATTCTCGGCGTGAAGAGCACAGGCCGTTTGTGGATTTGCGCATAAAACACGGCATATGTCAAGTTCGCACGGGATTGAGCGGTTCGTACAAACAGGCGCCGGCACATGGTGATCGCAAGGATAATGTGCAAAAGGCGGCGCATAAAGACAAACAGTAGCTGCGTTTACATGAATGCGACAGTGGCGCATCGCAATTCCTAGTGCATCACGGTAATACTGTGCGACAGGTGCCGCTATTACATGAACGCAACAGTGGCGCATCGCATCACATTTCTAGCGCAACACATTCCTGTGAACAGCGGTAATATCTTAGGAACGCTCATCGCATTGGTGCGCCAGGCGATGGTAAATTTACGGGCACGAGTCCACTCACGCATGTGGCACTACGTTCTCGCGAGAGTTAATGCACTACATGTAAACGGCGTCGCATCACATTTCCAAAATGCGTTTGGAAATGCGATGCGCTACTGTCGCAGTCATGTGAACGTGACTAGTGTACAAATGTGGCGCATCATCTTTTGCCCGAAACAAGCCGGAATCTGCTTCCGGCGCGTGTGTTCCACCGGTGACTCAGAGGAGAGCACACGCCGGCAGCTGTCTAAGCTTTTCCTATCTCCATCGATACGATATGCCGTCGTTTACATGCACTACGGAAGTCGTCTTACCCACATCAATCTACATTCTCCGTGGCGCATTATTACGTTTTGCCTTTCTAGCGCATTGCAGACCCATATGTGAATGCGATGCTATATGAATGCGCTGCGATACGTCACTTGTCGCATTAACGTAAATGTGGCTATAGTTCTTAGAAGCGAAGTGCCTTACGTATTCGACCCGACTAAGCTGGTATAACAACGGGTATATTCAAGTTACATTCCTTTTGGGGCACATCGCAGTGGTCTGAGCGGCACTCCGCCTGTGGTTATGACTATACGAGGGTTGTCCTGGTCGTCATGAGCGCTGGATGGTCAGGAAGCAGTAGAATTGAGCGAAATCAAATTACCTGGAGCAAAGTTACGGCAACCGTAAATCCACGGCGGCAGTAGTGCAGCCTTAACTTGTTCTAGGTTCCATTTGTAGAACTGACGAGGTCACGAAACGAGTGAATGACAGGCTTGCCAATCTTCGCTCGCAGTTCCCATAAACGGGGTGGGGCCGGGAGAGGGAAAAGGCAACGTGAGAAGGTGAGGAAACGCTATAGGAGACCCGACAGCGGTTGCGGACCAGCTGGAGAAATTTGGGTTCAAGGTACGCGACGTTTCTGCTATTTCTGAAAAATAAACGTGTGAATTTGTCAAGCAGATGACTAACGCAGGACGTGCAGGCGCAAAGCCATATCAAAGCACCGTAGTGTCTAGGCGACACTATGGAAGCGGCCGTACGTCAAGTCAACACTTCTGTGCCCGCCGCGGTATCTTTGCGCCTATGACATTGCTAAATGCCGCGAGTTCGAATCCCGACCGCGGCAGAGGCATTTCGACGAGGGCGAAATACAAAAGCGCTCGCGAACTTAGGTTTAGGTGTACGTTAAAGAACCTCAGGGGGTGAAGCTTATCAGGAGTCCGCCACTACGGCGTGCTTTCTAATGCGATTGTGGTTTTTTCACGTACAGCACCACAATTAAATTAAAGTTGAACACCTCTTTCACCTTGCAATGTGCCGTGTGAGGCAATGAAAATGCTAACCTTTTCGGTGGTTATGACACATGACGCACAAAAACGCCTCAAGCAAACACGCCTTGCTGTATGTTTTGTGTACTACGCAGCGAAACAGCAGTGGTGCACGCAAGGTAAGGTTTAACACCAACTCACCACTCTCGTATTGGAATAAACACTGAAAAAAATTAGCATTCGCCATCAACAACGCCGGTAATTATCATCAATCTAAGTAAACAGCATAGAGCTTCGCTTACATCGATTCTGACACTGCGCGGGATCCACATAATTTTTTGTGCGCGGTATGAATATTTACCAGCGTCTACAATGAAGAAAACTGCTATGGAACCTAGCGAGGACGCAGCTCACGCTATTGAATTGTAGAATCAGGAAATGTTTGCAGTAGTTTATTTGTAACTACAATCATTAGGACGCAACTAGGCAATTCGCTCTGAAAAATACTGCATCACTTACAGGTTCCAATATTGAGGATTTCACCGCGTGTTATGTCTTAATCTTGGACTTAAGTTATTTCTCATCAGTCGGTTGCTGTTTTATTTGGCGCGTCACACTAACTCTTCTGCAAGAGCCTCATTGCATTAGTAAAGCAAATGCCTGCATAACGTATTCGCACCTTCTAAAATTTTCCATGTTGCGTGCCGAGCTTCCATCTTTTGCGTTCCAGATTCGGTAGTGTGCTCTCACAGCTCTCTATAGTAGCGCACGGAAGAAACAGACAAAAGTTTAGACTGAAGCGCTGCCACAGCCTTGGCTGAGGCCCAGAAGACCTGGAGCGGATGCGTTGGTGACAACCGCTGTTTTGAGTCATTGACTAGAATTGGTGACTGAGTCATCTATTCATGATTCAGTTGCCAAGAGGTCTTTTGAGTGCCCTACTAGTAGCACAATCAACCCAGAGTGTAAATACTGCGAAACGTTATATATAAAATGAGACATACCATGAGGGATGTAAAAAAAATATTTTGCGATTACGCGCACAAAATCATACCAGACCAGCATTATACTCACCCGCAGTGTTTGCTTAGGAATTGATGTTTGTATGCATTTGCCAAGTCGGTAACAAAGAAAAGAAGAAAAAAAAACGTGGTTGCTTAGTGGCTGTGGTTGCACGCAGGTGTTATGCGCGAGTGAGAAGAGATACGACTGGCAGCACGGCAAACAAGGATTTATTATGAACAAAAGCGGGAAAAGCGTAAGGCGTGTCTCATAAACAGGTAGTGGTTTTGGCACGTTAAAATCCATATTATTTTTTTCAGCAGTATACTCAAAACTCACCATGTGTCCGCTTATAATAAAAGAAACTGCTTCTTAGCAGACCAATTCGTAATTTATCGTCGGACTATCATTACAGTTTATCTCACACACAAATAGCGACACTGTGATAGTTGATTGCCTATTACCTCGTAGTTCTTTTTGTCTTTTCAACACAATTTCCGGCAGCTTTCGAATAATGCATTAAAGAAAAGGCGAGTCAACACGGTGACTCAAATTTGACTATTATATCTACGAAAACATTTTTTACTAGTAAGCTTTACTGTATTTGTCAGTGAATGCATATAATGGCGGATACAATTCATCCCACCAATATGTACTTGAATATTTTCTTGACTCGAGCTAGCATTGCTAATTTTGACCACTGAATGGGTCATACACAGGGCCCTTCCTGCGTGTTCTTCATTTATGAAGAATAAGCACGAAGCTGTACCACATTCTGCATACCGGGGCCAAACGTCACTTGACGTGTAATTTATGCGTACGGACTACTACTGCTTGAAATCGTCAAGGAATTTCCACGTTCAACAGCAGCAGCTGCACTTGCCCAATAGGCCTGGACCATCGTACAGTTATATTTCGGTTATACTCGACTTTCATGCTGTGCGGAAAATTCCCTCTAGAGCCGTTCAACAAAATGTACTATCGACCAAAAACGTTTACGGACCAGGCAGCTGACAAAAAGCTGAATATCTCCGCAGCCTCAAAACGCAGCCTGGTATTCCCATTTCCAGCCTCTACTGATATATGCGGACAACATTGTGATGTGCGGTTTTACTGGATACTTTTAAAGGCTGCTATATTTAGTGTTTTCTGAGATCCCGTGGTCCGTAAACGTTTTTGGTGGATAGTACGTAACTGTACTTAATTCACGCCTCTGAAATTCACGTGTAGAGTCAGTTGTGCTTCATTATGACCAACAAACGAATATGTGGCGCTTATATTCACAGTGCCCACAGGAAACATGGAATAGCACTAAGAGAATATAATACTCCAATAAATACAGTGAATACAATGATTGAATGCAGCGACCGTATTCTAAAACTTGTGCTTACTGATTTGTATAGTACTCAGACTCTATACAGCGTCCCCTCTTAGTGCTACATATCTTTCTTTACTGCAGCTCAATTTCCAAATATGTATTGCTTTTGTGGGTTGTTTGCTTGGCGTGTACGCTGTCCGTATGCTGCCCGTGAACGTGGGCCACGGGGCGTGTCAAACAGCTTGGAGGCAGCTGTTACGCTGCCTTCCTCACCACGCCTCGTACAGGTGCTGTAACGCCTGCAAATAAAAAACTACCTCAAACTAACTAAAAGAAAGTAAATAAGAGTCTGGCGCATGCCTTGTGGTTTGTCTGGCTCGTCCTCGTTAACCACAAGTTGAGTTTGGCTTCAGAGGAAACAGTGGTGACCACATCAGTTCTGCTTTCAGGAAACAATGACATGACAGTGCACCCTTTAGCATGATTCAGGGTGGATCTACAACAGCGTGTTCTTTTTCGGAGATGTTTCAGTGCGCTTTTTCCTCTCCGATATCGCATGTTCTGGCTGCAGGTAGAACCTTATTCGAAGTATTAAAAGAGTTTATTCATGCTTGAACATGCTTCAATATGCTTAATAAGTACGAAATGTCCTGGAGCTGGGCGTTTCCTCCATAGAGCGCTCGCGGCGCAAATATACCGTCGGCTCGGAATATTGTAATAAAATCTGATCATGTATTCGGTCGGTGGCTTTCTTTTACAATGTAGGTTCTAAGTGAAACATACTGCATTTCCTATGTCAGTGCAACCGTTCAGCCTGAAGCTTATCCACTGGTGCCAAAAAGCAAATAGCTCTGATGCTATGCAATACCACACGGTAAAGTACACAACCCCTCGCAGTACCAAGAACACGAAGTCATTAACCAACTCCCAGATTTTAGCGCAAAACATTATTTGCCTTAAACCGGGAATTTTGCAGTAGGTAGAGGTTTCTGTCTAGCGTCGTTTCGGGCTCCTTTAACAAAGAAAATTGCGTGTACGACGAAGCGAAGCAGAGGCCTTAAGCAGAAAAGCCCGATGCCCGATCCGTTAAGCCACAGATGCATGCACGCCCGGGCCCACCCCAACTATTGCTTTGAGGCGATCGGCGCGGGCACCGCACAGGAAAAATATCCTTAAAGAAACGAAAGAACGCACGTACGCACGCCCCACCCTTGCGTGGCAACTTTACCATTGCCATTCGTGTGCATCGCGTCGCATAGGAACAAGTTGCTTAAAAAGTGGACGCCACGTCGCGTAGCAACAAGTTGATAATAAAAGCGAGCGTGCGTCACTATTCCCCGCAGAGTATACTGCTTTCAGCACAGGTCGCAATGTTTCTTCGCCGGAGATCTGTGGTCAGGCTCTAGCCGTTCATGTCATATATCTCCTTGCTGATTTCCTGATGTCATCACAAAATCGCACGTGTGGCCGTCACAATTTCTCGTCTTACACAAACATGCTGGTCCTTCTGGTAACGCTTGGCGGAACCCTCCCAAAAATGCTGGATAGCCAGCAACCTGAAAATGTTTCGCATAACTTCGATTCCTACAGTGCGTGGCATCTGCATAAATTTTCTATTAAGTACTGGCTTCTTTTTTTTCTGTCCACCGTGGTAAATGATAAAACGCAAAGGCCTATTTGAAAATTTGGTTGAACGTGTTAATACAGTCATGCGTATCTTAAATGAGCAAGTCGAGCAAATGGCCGCCAGCCAAAATATCTATTCCACAAAACGAAACAAAGAAGGAAAAGTAAAACTGCATAAAACAAGCGTGGTAGGACGCTCCTCAGAGCAACACGGAATCTAGAGTAAATAAAACTGATTCAAACTTTCTTGTAGATAACCAGAAGACGGGAACACGGATTAAGCTTATGAGTCCCACTTTGTAAATAGAACGAGACATATATTAGGCAGGGATATTTTAGCGATGCTATGCCGCTGCTATTCTTGTTCATGGTTCGCCAGCGCTCCCAGGGGCTTTCAGGACAGGCTATACAGGGTGTTTCAGCGAGCACTTTCAAAAATTTTTTAAGGTTGCTTGTGGCAGATAGCCCAATTCTCGTTAATGAGTTGGTCTACTCGAAGAGGCGGACATTACTTGCACAAGAAATTGAAATGCATAATCGAATCATTAACAATAATTCACTAGTTAAGTTTTTAACTAATTACCTGATGGCCCATATTGCAATTTACAAATTGTAGCCGGGGAGTTCGCAAGGCGGATCCACTTGGAATTAATTCTCAGGATGACACCAGTTTCAAGATATTAATTCCCGAACTTTGCGGAGAAATGCATTGGTGTTCCAGTTAATTTTGTGCTTGTATGCATAAAGCGACGTTTTGTTAACATACTTACTGGAACGCCAATGCATTTCTCCGCAAAGTTCGATAATTAATATCTCGAAACTGGTGTCATCCCGAGAATTCGTTCCAAGTGGATCTGCCTTGCGAACTCCCCGGCTACAATTTGTAAATTGCAATATGGGTCATCAGGTAATTAGTTAAAACCTAATTAATGAATTATTGGTAATTATTCAATTATGCATTTCAATTTATTGTGCATGTAATGTCCGCCTCTTTGAGTAGACCAGCTCATGAACTAAAATTGTGCTATCTGCCCCAGGCAACCTTTAAGAATTTTTGAAAGCGTTCGCTGAAACACCCTGTATATCGCCGGAATGGGCGGGCCGCGAACAGCGTAGATGATAAGCAATTAATACAATTGAGCAAAAGGAACCCCTAAATTACAGCGGCCTCGGGATCAGCTTCGGTAAAGTTACTTACCGGGAGAGCTATAGGAAATATAGGGCGTTGAAAGTGTCGCAGTTTATTTCATGCAAAGAAGGTGAGAATATTCGCCCGTCGCTGATGGAAGATGCCTGCCGCACAATTCAGAAGCGCATAAAAGAAAAAAATTCTCGCCTGTTGGGCCTCGCCAAGTCTGAGCGCCAAAACGAACAGTATATACCGGTCTTTGCCAACTCCCGCAGACATCTGTGCCACCGGAAACTCAGTTTTAACTCCTTTAGTGATAGCCGTCGCACTTCTTGGCACATGGCAACGACGTCTTGATGTTATCTTGAAATTCTGGCTACTTTTAGGCGTATATTTCGTGAGCTTTAGAGCCAGATGTTCGGTTAGGAACATGACTTCCCAGAGCTTAACCTTCTCCCCCACGTTTCCAGCGGCGGCATATCCACAAGGAAGCGCGTGACGCCCTGTTTAGTGGCTATAAAAAAATGGGGCTCGTGTGATTCATTTCATCCAGGCAAGCGCACATAAGCCCCTAAAAAAACGAAAGAAAAATGAGATTTCCGCACATGTCAGCGTGCTTTCTGTAAAATTACGGCATCAAGCAACCCCACCACGTATAAGATGAAGAAATAAAGCAGGATTTTGGCCCCAACGCAGAGAAACCTGGCGCGTAGCAACAGGCAGTTGTGCTTATAGAGCGTATCTAGGCCACGCCGCTTTTGACAACTCCCGCACGCGCACGTGTTTCAGTGGAACAAAAGACGGTCCGCGTTATTTCTGTCTTTCTAATGATTATTTTTTAAATTCTGATCTTTCTTTCTAACACGACAATTCGGCGGGCGTGTTGAAATGCAAAGCAAATTTATGCAGATTTTCGAAGGGATCACAGAGTCTTCAGATCGACATCGAGTCCATTACCACGTTTAGAAACCGAGAACAGACGGTGAACGTATCAATGACCTTTTCTGCATCGAGACACTGATTGGCATCAGAAGTGGACGGTTGGCTAAGCTCTGCTGGTATTGGTGACTTAAAGAAACTAAGACCACAAAGAATTGTTCTTCTTAACCCTGCCCCATGTGGAACGTAAATGTATTATTTGCTGCTCTTCATTTGTTGTAGATTGTACTGGGACACTTCATCGTAAATTCTACGCCTAATCGCAAGCCGTAATCACGTAGCCCACCTATAAGCGCCGCGATAATGTTTGGTGCACGT
The DNA here is from genome assembly GCF_013339745.2 of Dermacentor silvarum. Lineage (NCBI taxonomy): Eukaryota > Metazoa > Arthropoda > Arachnida > Ixodida > Ixodidae > Dermacentor > Dermacentor silvarum. Next base: position 434,846,162 of record NC_051154.1, read on the forward strand.
AAAACAGATGAAGACCCTATTTCAACACCCGTCCTCACGACGAGCACTAAAATCAAATCCACGCAACACAGCCTAGACAGGCCTACTTCCGAATTAAGACCCTCCGGAGAAATAAAAGAGATAAACAATTAAACAACGGGCAGGCACCGCTTCCGCCAGCGTGTACCGCTGCCCACAGCTACACGGATGGCGGCGCGTGTTGTTAGGCGCGTTTTATGTGCCAAGAGAAATAGTGCGAAATCCCCGCCCTGCGAGCTCAGTGAGAAAGAGGGCGCGCGAAGAAGGCACATGATTAAAAACAAGAAGAAGAAAGGTTCTGCGGCCGCGAGCGTCCGCACATCTGCTGGTGTGCCTCGTAATAATCGGCGACTGGGCGCAAAGCTCTCACACAACCCCTCCCGCCCCCGCCTTTCCCGGCCGTCGTCCCCTTTACATCCCCGCACTGCTGCCTGGCTAATATGCGGCTGCGATTCTAATTCGGGATTTTTCGCGCTCCGCGAGGCGTCCTGCTCCTCCGACTCGCTCTTTCTCTCTCACACTTCGGAGGCTTCTTTCCATCTCTTTGCCATGGCCGTGTTCCCTTCCGCGCCCGCGTTCAACCCACACACCTAGCGTGACGGAAACTGTGTACAAACACACACACGCACACATGCAGTAAGCTCAGCCACCCACCCCTCCGTCGACCACTTTCTCACTCTCCCAACCATGCCTGAGCAACGTCACTTCCACCTGCTGAGAGTCTATTTAAGACGCCGAGCGGGATCCTCGCTTTACCTGCGGTGCCGTATCATCGGCCAACGAGCAACAGGAGTCAACAACGTAGACACAGACCCGTTGTTTTCCGACCCAGGACCGAGAGGAAGTGCGGTGACGCGCACCCCCGCTATTTTCTTTGCGTCCTCGGCGCGCCAAGCGCGTGGTTGCCTGCTGTGTCATCGCCGCGTGATCCCCGAGCGTGTGTCAAGGTTCGAGAGGGAGAGAGCGTGAACGACGACTCCGCGGGGGCGAATCCCTCGAGAAAAGCTCGATCGCACTCAAACACCCGCTCAGCCGAGCACCGTTCGGGAGAGCCTTCGCTCTTCGTCGTGCAGGCCGACCGAAGTAGGCCCCTTGTTAAGTTCCCCGGAAGCCCACGAGGAATTACCGGCGAAAAAGCTCCGCAATGGCCGAGAACAGCAACGGAACCGTGTCGAAAACCGCTCCGCACGAGGCGATCATCCCGATCGTCTTCGACGGCAAGCAGCACTTTCCGGGCAAGCAGCAGTTGGCCTGTTCACGCCAGGTCTTCGAGATGGTCGAGCGCAAGGAGCCGCTGGTTCCCTTGGACGACGACCCTCTGCAGCGTGAATGGGATGAGTTCATCGAAGACTTCCCACAGTGCAGCAGGTAATTTAATTTTCAAGTGCATTGCTACGTAAGGATATCACCTTTACCTCCCCTACAACTTATTAGGCGGAGAAAAAAATTACAGGGCTGCCTTGCTACATAACTTGCTCGTCTGAAGCCTCGAATGTCCAGTTTCTGCCGAAGGTATTACAGTGTGCGCGCACCCCGTAAAACAAAACACGGACGCGCTCGAACGCAGGAGTGCCAACATTGCAGCGTTCAAGCGCGGTCGCGGAGTTGCGTAGGCCAGGGGGAGCCAAGCAAACGCAAGCGATGAAAGAGGCTGGCGTCTATCGTCCGAATGTCGCCTGTTTGTCGTCGGACGCAACAATCGTGAGTGGTACTTAAAACGTTGCAGTGGGCCTTCTGGCCCAAGCATTTTTTTTTTCTGCAAGGTAGACTGTTTTAAAACTCGTGCAGCTGGACACGTTGTCAAAGGTGCCTCACTGTGCCGCTTTATAGGTGAGCCCGTGAACCTAGCCGTGCCCTGATCGGCCGGCTAGTTTCGCAGTGCCCCTGAAACGATATGGTAACTGACATGTACTAATTATTCGCTTCTATTTTATTGGTCAGCCTCGTTGTAATGGATGTATTTACGTGCGGTAAAAGTTTCAAAATGTTGATCACGATTTACGAACCCTTTGTAAAAGCCGATGAAGTTTTGCAAATCGCTTGAAAGAACCCCTAGAAAAACGTCACACTATCGTGGTGCAGCAAAACAGCGCCATAGCTTCCTTACGAAAGCACGCTATCGCTTTGCTCGCATAGAATACGTCACGACGCTTTCGTTGACTATTTTTACTAGTCGCCCGACCTGTACACACGTAAAAGCAAATTAAGGAGACAAGACCCGACATGAGACCGTTATCCTAGCTCATCACTAAATTCTGCGGCAGAACTAAAAAAGAAACAACAAAACAAATATTCGGCTCATGAGCCAATGATGGTTTAGCTATACTACGAACAGAACAAACGTAGCAGGGGCTTGATGTGGGCGAGTTCGTGTAACATACTTTTGCGCTGCGTTATGTAACGCATCTTTTGCGCGGTTTTGTTTTATTCAAGAACAAACGTAAAGCGTTGTATGTATAGCTCCGACGCTCTTTTTTGTTTTGTTTGGGTGTGTGATTTTTTTCACGGAACTACTGTCCTCACAGTCGATTGAGGGTCCGTGCCTCCACGTTTCCAGTGGTAGCTTACGCGATTGATAGCCCCCGTGGAACTATATAACATTTTGTTTTCAAAAACAAATGTCATTCAACACATGTGTTGCGTCGGAGGTTCTGCACTGATAAGCAACTTGATTTTTCACATTTAGAAATTCTCCAACTGAGTAGTTACGGTAATAAACCTTCAACAACATGCTAGAAGCTTTAAGAATACCTTTCTGGCGTTTAATCTGAAGTTGTAAATAAGCTTACAATACTTCCCGTTTTTACAGCACATTGTCAATCAAATATGAACTTCTCTTTTCTGAAAATCAGTATGTATCCAGAATGGTTTCGAAGAAAACGTGAAATAACTAATCCAGCAAGACGATGGGCTACTTGGCTGGCTCCTCGTGGTTACAATTATCTTCTAAATTTCGGAAATGAACGAAATCGGTTGGTGGGAAACGTATTTCGTTCATCTGAACTTGTTCTATAATGTCACGGTAACGTCCTGTATCTAAGAACAGGGCTGACAGCATAGCTTCCTCGCCACATAGTTATTTCGTTAATTCGAATGATCACTGGTTCACATTTCCGTGGCGCTAATTTCGCCTTTTAACCTACGCCCAGATACCTGGAGCCCGACTTCATAGACCGCAACTTCCCGGCGCTCAGCAAAAGACTGTCCGGTGACACCACGGCAGATGCGAGCGGCGACGAAGAGAAAGTGGTCGTTTACGACGTAGACGTCAAGCAGTTCCGACCGGACGACATAAACGTCTGGGTAAAGGACGGCAACGTGTCGGTGGTGGGACGCTCCGAGAAGGTCCTCAACGGCGGAGGCAAGTACGTCAAGGAGGAACTGCTGGGAGGCATCCGGGTGCCCGCGGACGTCGAAGCCGACGACGTCACGCTGGAGACGACGCCTGAGCTCCGACTGAAGATCTCGAGGCCTGATTCGCGGCCGGGATCAGCCATGTCGTCAGCTTCGTCCTCGGCGCCTTCGTCCGCGGAGAACTCGCTTGCCGAGAGGTGAAACGGCTGTGTGTCACTTGAGTTGGTGACAGAACAATCCGCGCGAGGCGGCCATTGATTCCGGGCTGCGTTGTTCGAGAGGGACAGGCCGCAACATACGCGCCAGAGAGTGAAGGCAGTCATGGAGAGACTTTATCGCGGTGGCTAGAGAGAGCCGAAAATCTTTTTCTCTCATCTTATGTTTTAATTTCTCGGTGACTCCTGACGCTAACAGCTGAATATTTATGCGCTTCCTTTATGCGCAGATCATTATTCGAGGCAGGTCCTGCAGACGGGCGCAGTTTGGGTCCCGTTCGTTAACTTCTATATTGTCCCTAGTCTCCTGTATCTTCAGTCGCGACTGATATATCACCTGTATAGAAAGCTGGTATTGTTATTGCTGATAGCGCATTTTGAAAGTGGCGTTTTTGATTATATATTTTAAGATGAATGTCGAGCTTCTTGAGGACCAAGAGTGTGTTTACCCTGTGTTTACTCGCTGTTCGCTGTACTTGTGTGAATAAAAAAAGATGCCACAATATAGCCTGCTCTTTCAGTCGCCAAATGAGAGTATTCTGTTGGCCTATAGACGCGGTAGAAAAATAGGTAGCTCGCTGTGAAAGCAGCGACTTCAGTTAATAACTGTTCCGTTGCAGCACTGCTTCTTGAGGTCGTAGCACAGCGTCTTGAGGGCGGTTGGTCGCACCCCTTATACTGCGAAGTCGCACCGCTGATGCATCGCCGGTAGGCTCGTCCATGATTGCAATCACACGGCTATAAAATGAGTATGCGTGAACGCGCTGATGGGTGTCTGAAGCCGACGTGAGTGATCAGCGTTTATAAGTATGACTCATAATATGGGTGCAAGCGAGGGTTCCTATATAAATGTGAGTCATCGTGAGTGTGAATGCTGATTCTTGTTGACAAACGTGAGTGGCATGGTGAATATCAATATAAGTGCGATTAAGAGCAATTTAAGTGCATTCACCCCTACTCGTTTTAGAGAAGCGAGTGTGAATGAGCATGCACCTTAATTATTAAAATATTGATGAATGAGTCTCTCAATTTTCGCCGGTGTACGATGCAAAAATGACTGTTCGATATTCAAAAGACTGTCAAGCGAACAACTATTTATTTATTTACCGAGTAATTTATTTATTTAGTTAGTTTATTTATTTAAAGCTCTCTCAGCGCCTGGTGAAGTTAAAGTGAGAGGTGGGTGTGCGTATCAAGATGACTGACGAATGATCAGAATTTATGGCGACAGTGGCGAACAGATGGTTTCATTCTGAGGTGGTCTTCGGCATCAAAGAGCAGAAGTAAAGGTAGGTTCGGCAGAGTGGTGCCTGTACTTTGAGGTGGTGATCCACTTGGCTTGAGATGTAAGAAGGCGGTAAAAAGAAATAATATTTAAATGAAGGTTTGTGAAGTATTGTTGGATAAAGAGATAAACGGCGGTATGACTTACCCTTCTCATTGACAAGTCTGGCCTCTTGGTAAGCTTTTATGGTATAGATCAGCCTCGAGTACGGTAATGATTTGATAAAATAAACATGCAGATCGGTTGCAAATGTCTACGAGTAAAAATAAGAGCTGTGAGAAAGACTTGCTCTTCGTCTATTGATACGGGTTCATCTTAAAAGAAATGACAAAAAAAAACGACTAGATGACAGGACATGTGCCTCCTGTCATCCAGTTTTATGTGTCTTCTTTTGTTCCATTTCTTCTAAGATACGAGCTGTGCTGTAGATGGATCCCATATTGATGAAGCGTATTCTAGTTTAGAACTTATAAGACTCATACAAAATCATATTGGGGAAAGCATGAGCATAAAACGAATTTCACGCCTGAAGTTAAGGGCGGGTAAATTAGTATCATGCCATTATGGGTGTCTGCTCTGACAGAATATTAGCAGAAAGAAGAGTGGTCCTTATGTGGGAAAAAGTACCAAGCACTAACACCTGAAGCTCTCACTATGTTGCAATCATTGGGCTTATAATTTTCGTTAGTAACTAAGACTATGGCAATCTAGTTTTATTAAGACTATAACACCAACAAAAGACATTGTCAACATAACTCTGAAAGGAAAATAAATCGGGCCGGGTCGTTTTTTGATGTTGCGATAGGACTGCCAACGCGTGAAACTTCTGTCTTCAAGCTCAGCGACAACTTATGCAGCCTTGCCTAACTCCATGGCGACGCGGCTTTATGGCGGGAATTAACCGTTACTTTGCTGATGGTTTCGCTGGCCCTGTACCCTTCTAGAGAACGTTTTTTTCCATGGTGGCACTACCAATATGGGTGAAATTTTGCCAAGAGAATATAAAGCCGGTCTCAACCAAAACCCGCGTTAGAAATCAGTCCCCACACTAAGCTGCGCCGTCTCATACAGGAATCGCAAGGGTTATGCAAAACTGAAATTATTATCAAAATACAGTTACCCCGCAGGTTGGCGAGTAATTTTCCCTCTGTGCAAAACAACAGCCAACATTTACGTACACCTTTGGACAGCATTTGTACGCAGATCTTTAGTGTTGATAGTTGGCACTGTTTGCGAACTTTGCATTAACTTTTAAGTTCACTTTGTCAGCGCACCTCCTATGAGTATTGTCAGCGCACCTCCTATGAGTATACATACGTCGGCGGAGGTGGTACTTTACGCCACATAATGAAAACGAGAATTTAAGTGTGGTGGACGACATGAATGAAGGAGAGAGCTAAAGCTCGCAAAGTTTCGCAATGCACTGCACGCTGCGACGAACATGACTGTAGCAGTCATTATCGGTGTAGTGACACGACAAGTTCGACCCAGCAGCGATGGTGAAAGCACAAGAGAAAGCACGAATAAGCACGGCTTCTGCGTTTTCATTTTGCGCGCTTTTGCCGTGTTGTTCATAGAATAAACTATGGTGCTTGTTTTCCTTCTTGCTCAGATTATGCGCTTCTGGGGCCCAACTCACAAAGTTCTTCGCTCGTAAGTGATTTTTGCCATTGGCTGCCAGCCATCGTTAATTGCATTCCCAGCAACAGGGTTGGCTAAAATTCGCTCTTATTAGCAATTTTAGCGCGACAGCCTTTTGTGAATACGGGGCCGGTTCTTCAGTAGCATTATGTTATAATAAATTGTGTAGCGGCCATGGCAACATCTCATCGTCTCCACAGGCGACCGCTCCCGCACCCGCTAGCGCCGCCAAACCATCCGCCAGCCACTCACAGGCCGTCAGCAAACCCCGCATGACGTGCACCGCACGAACGTCCTTCACGAAGTCACTTGGCACAAACCGGTTCTGGCGCAGCGTAAACACAAAAAGCTAACATAAGGTGAAGTGATAGTTGGGAAGACATCCTTTCGCCCGCCATCGACTCGAAGAGATGCACCTTGCATCATTACAGAGACCTCCCGGATTCGCAGTTATCAACGGTCGTTTTTACTCAGACGACGCTCAGACTGACTGAGACGACGCCCCGGAAGGTTCCCTTATGCCTAACATCCAAGCACCCCGTCACACGGTACAATAATTACGACAAACACGCGTATCCTCTGTGCGGCCTCTAAACTTCAACACTAGCGTTTCTTGCCGCCTACAAAACGTTCCAGGCCTCGCCCGGCACGCCAGTAGCCGGTGTCGGCCAGATGAAACGGTTGTTTTCCGTCGGTGCAAGTTTCGTTGTCGACCCCGCATGTGCCTTATCCGAAAATTACATCAATGTACATCTCCACTCAATTACATCAATTACAGAAATAAATAAAGCTTTGTTCGAGTCTTAATACTGAAAATAAAATTTCGGACACGAAAATCATTGGCAATTTAATCCTAGATAGAGCGATGCGAAATGGAACGTCCAAGCTCCCCCAGCATCGCGTTCTCGAAGTCTTATGTGCTTGTTGAATGACAGAATACGCTTATATTACGCCGCTGTCAATCAATAAATCAGCAACACTTTTTCGTTGATTGATTCCTGGCGATTAACGTACCAAGATAACACGGGGAATATAAGGAACGGTGTAGAGTGCAGGGCTCTGGATTAATTCTTGCCATCTTGGGTCCTTTACCGTCCATTTAAATCAGGAGGGTTCTTTTTTCGAATTTTGCCTCAATCGAAATGCGGCCGCCGCGATTGGGCATTCTCTTACAAAAAAAATTGTTGAAAAGTTGTTGAAAAGTCATTGGTCAATGTTAACAAATGGCATTGAAAGCACATTGAGGCTTTGTTGAAACATTATTGAGGAAATTGTTGACAGGTGTTGAAAATTGGCCCGCGACATTTGGTTGAAACATCATTGGGTCGTTTCAATTTGAGAAGTCATTGATGGATTGTTGAAACCATGTTGAATTCCAATATTGAAAGCCCATTGAAGAACTGTTCAAGATGTGTTGAATGTCAATATTAAAAACCTGTTGAGACATCGTTGAAATATGTTGAATGCCAATATTGAAACCCCATTGACATAATGTTGGAACTGTGTTGAATGTCAATATTGAAACCCCATTGAAATATTATTGGAGCAGTATTGAATATCAATATTGAAACCCCATTGAGATATTATTGAAGCATTGTTGAACATCAATATTGAAACCCCATTGAAGTATTATTGGATGAGTGTTAAACGTCAATATTGCTTGATGGAGGCAAAAGGTGCTACATATCAGAAACAGGACACAAGAGGAAAAACACAGACAACACACACGTTAAGCACCAAACGTGTGTGTTGTCTGAGTTCTTCCTCTTGCGTCCTGTTTCTGATTCACTATGCCTTTTGCCTCCATCATATTATACCAACAAGCCCAACGTGCAATGTTAGTCAATCATGCAACACCATTTAAATATTATTGGAGCAGTGCTGAACGTCACTATTGAAATCACTTGAGAGCCCACTGAAATATGCTGTTTGGTGAATAGTGTTGAAAACTGCACTAGACTTTTCTTTAAATACCGCTGAGCTACGTTGAGTCTCATGGCATTACCATTGATGCCATCCATATTGATGTGGTCCTTGCATACTAGAGGACAGGGGCAAACTCAGGCACTTCTTTATTGAAGACCTGGGTCACCCAGGGATCAAAACCACTTTTAGATATAGCCTGTTATAAAACATATTATAGAGCTGCTAGCAGAACCATTAAGCCAGTTTTCGAATTGGCTTAACACACAAAATCAATACTCCTTCAGAAAATCAACAGCTCAATATTGATGTGGACAAAAAGCATTTTTTTCTAGCTGAATTGTTTATTGAAGCCAAACATTTGTTAACTGTACAGCCATGTGTGCCTTGAGATCAAAAAATTCCTAACGCAATCTACAAACTGCCAGCAGCTTGATACAATAACGAAATTGAATACTGAGAGATGTAAAGTTTGCATGGCCCTAAAGTAAAACATTTCTCAAAATTGAAATAAATAGAAAATAAATATTATACAAGCATTACAGTAAATACCATTTAAAATGTACTTGATTTCTCTATTTGGTAGCCAGTAACTTAATAATCATGGCACAATCTGCATGAGCCCACTGAGACTCTTATTTATTGGTTAAATGGTGTGCCCATTTTACTAAACGTTATCTACCTCTGAAACGACATGGTAATTACAATAACTTGTGCCATGGGAGCAGTTTATTGTGCTGCATTGCTTGTTGCACGATCCAGTTGCGTTTTCTGCCATGATTACTAGGTTCCTGGACAGGTCATTACATACCAAGCGATTTATTCACTTTGACTACTTAAGATTTTTATCTGATATTGTGGCCATTAGTTACCTGCTGGAAGACTTAAATGGAACTGGCATGAGGAATTTTTTTTAAATTTTTGAGTGCCGCAAAACAAGTTAGAATGAAAGAATTTGCAAGAAATCAGATTTCATGCATACATGAAAGAAAGCACATCGCTGCCTTGCCCGAGAACTGTTGTTGCACTCTGAATTTACGCAAACTTTAACACTTAATTCTTACTGTTTTGAAATAGCAAAATAAACCATTACTACAAACAAATGTTAATATGTAGTTTTCCTTAAACAGAACCACTCTGACAATAGCACAGATTACACTTTCCGGTGTACGTATGAAACCTAATTTTCTGCAAAATTTCTCACTGGGCCTACTTTTACTTCATCAAACAAACTTGAAATGGTGTGCCGTCATGGAACAGTCTTGGCATGAAATGACCCGAGATACCTATGAAATAAAATAGTCAAGAAACACTAGCTTTTGTAGAAATATATTAAAGATTTACGTAAAAATGTACTAAAGTACAAAGCGCAACACTTGTGCAATTCATTATTAATCACAACACAGTACTTGTGTCTGAACCATCCAACCTGGGCTTTTCAGGTGACTAGAAACATCATAATAATAAAAAAAATGTTGAGGGCTGCAAGTGCACAACACTTGAACTGTCCACAGACTTGAGCTCTTCTGGACACTTCAGGTCCCTTGCGAGAAGTGAGGCCAGAGTGTTCTTAATGTAGGTCATGTTTGTCCCAGGAAACTTGCGACAGGGAAAGCCTGTAAAAAAAGGAAAAACAGCATGACGTTAAAGATCAATGTTCCACATGCAAAAGTGCGACATACAGTACACCCTGTTATAATGAAACTGTTTCATTTGTTTTGTTTATTCCAAGTTTTCACGAGTTCAATTCTAGAGAATGACCAGCTTTCAAAGTGGAGTGGCACCGGAGGACTCCACTTAGTACAATATGCAGAAGGCAAACAGGAAAAGCCCACTGTGGCAGAATAACTTCATGAATATCCTTGATGTGAAAATGTGAACGTTGCTTGCTTAGGACAAAATGGTGGAAAAAAAGACTTCATACTGTTGGTGAAAAAACTTAAAGGTAGACTACTGGCAACTAAAATTAGTTCTCTCAACAATCATAATCAAAATGTGCAGCACTTTATTGAACTTTTCCTTGCAGGAGTTGGTCCAAATACGGTTATGCGGCCAGAATTGAGTGTGGTATATCTGAATTTGTTTTACAAGCTCATATGCTACTGGAGTGCACTTCTCGCATCGTGATGACCATTCTTATGCCTCTCTACTGAAAACAAAATACTGCTTATAACGAGGATTTACTGCAGTTGCACGCCGACCTGGTTACACTAACACAAATAAATGCGAAGAAGAAATACGAAGAAATGCTCAGTCTTACAAGAGAAATATGCAAGTGGACTGGCTCTGCTAATCCTTTGAGGGTCACTGCCATGCATGTAGAGTGGTGGAAACAAATCGTGTGGTCATGACCATAAATATGAGGCGGCGAAAGAACATATAAATAAGCATACCTTTTAAGAATGAAGTGTCCCCAAGCATCACATTACAGATTCTGTAACCTTCTGCGACTTCTACAAAAATCCTGATTGTGCTGTTGCCCCTTGGCTTCTTCCAAAACTGATCTTTCTCTTTATTCTATGGTGCCCATCACTGCAGTAGTTTGGGAGTATTCACCTAGTTTAATGTTTTGTGAGTGTCATTACATTTAACAAATGTGATTATGCTGGTTTGCCCTGCATGCTACAATAAACATGGTGTAAAACAGCGGACACTAAGAAACCTTTGTCACTTTGTGACCTAAAAAATTATTTACCCATTTTTTTTCTGGAAAGGTCACTAAAGAACAATCCAGAATAAAATATAACGCTTAAATTGGGGGACGTTTGCCGGAAAATATGTGATCCTCAAAGGGTTAAACATGAACACCTACAAAGCTCATTCAATCTTTGATAAATCTAAACCCATAGTACTTGAGCACTGGTTTATAATAACGCTGAAAACAGGCAAGTGCGTCCTTGAAGTAAGAAAGCAGGAGACATTTCCAACAATTTCAGAGTGGGAGCTGTGGACATGCCTCATGTTCTGTAAGAAGCTTTATATAGTAGCTGCCAAGGGCCTATTGAGTACTGATCATTTTATGGGAACGTGAGGAAAAGTCAAATAAATACCTTTGTTTTTTCCACATCCTAGAATACAATGCGATAAATTGGATCTTAATTGGTTGAGTGCCTAGAATGAATGGACATTGCTAAACATAGCAATGTTGACAACGAATTTGGCAACTGTTCCTATTGGTGCTTTGATCGAAACAACCAAACAATTATGCCCCGTAACTTAAGCTCCCTCTGCTTAAAGGCTATTGTCTGCCACCACATGGACCTCCTTCAAGACAGGAGCAACTTTAATTCAATGTGGTCTGTTGAAATAGGTGAAATCACTATGTTTTGCGTTACAGAATCTGGAGGGCCATATTGATTGCTGAAATTTGGTGGAAGTGCTGTCCCTCGAGTTGAGCAGTAACTGCACTTGAGCATAGCTTCTCCACAATTCCTATATTATAACAACACTTTCAGGCTACTTAAGCACACCCGCTATAGCACCAGATTGGTAGCAAGCTTCACAGAGTGGTACTACAGATTGGTAGTTGCTTCATTCTAACTGTTCATTGCAATGACAGTCAAGTAGTGCAACTAATGCGCAAATACACCTAACTTTGTCAATTGAAGCCACCAATCACTTCTGGCAGTTAAGGCTGCTTTTAAAATTTAGCACTTTAGTATGGAGGCGTTAGAGACTTGAGATCAAATGAACATTCATTCCAAATAGTAGGCTATTGTAGCACGTAGTTGCAGACACAGGCTACTTGAAAGTCATTTGTTGTGCTAATAGCAAGCTGGTAATTCCAAGTACAAAATGTGAAGGCAAAAATGCAATGGGTAAAAGGATGTACGGTACTTGCCTATAACAGTGTTGACCCTGATAAGGCCAAGAGCCTCTTTTTGACTATTGGTGGTGGTGTTTCCGAGAAGTAAGTGGCCCATGAGGTTCTCCTCAGTGAACACATGGTGAATCAAGGCCCTTGCAAACTTGCCTGGTCCACCATGGCAAGCAGTGCCAGGATCATCTGAATGAGCACCTCTCCAACCTATGTGAAACGGCACGTTTAGGTAAATAATATTAGTGAGGTAGTTTAAGGATTTTAAGCACATTTACACAACAGCCACACTCCGAATAAATCACAGAAATACTGCCTGCTCCAGACCTAAAATGTCAACTAATGTCACTAATAAAAAAAACTAAAACTAATGTCATAGCTCGTTATGCTGTTAGGATGCCATGTGCTTCAGAAATACAAGGATTCACCCAGTACAAAATAAAATAGTAAGTAAACCAAAGCATTGAAAACTTTAATGCAAGTAGCATTTTTAGGATACTTCACATACTTTCGGGTGTCTGTCTAACTATTTTCCAGCCAATTTGTGTCACTTGGTGGTCAATGGCTTAATGGGTAGGGCTGCTATGTAGACGGGAAGTGGGTTAATAACCATCTGATGGACCTGCTTGGATCTCTGGGTATGTGACTCAGAGTATGTGCCATTCTTCAATGAACCTCTTTCACGCCATCGTGGGCAACTGCTGCTTGTGTTGGCAAGCAGCAGTAGCAAGCAGCTCAAACAGGAAGATAACTGTGGACGTTAATGCGATTACCACTACACATCAGATTCGCTTGCTGTGTCCCAGACCTACTTAGCTGAATGTGTACATAAGACACAAGGACAGGGTGTGCCAACTGCCCACCTCATCAAATAAATGAATCGACTCCCAAATCAAAGGTTATGCAAAATCGCAAAGGAGACACTTAATGCTACCATTTTTACTAAATCTTAAGGAGAATACCTCCCAGCAATACATTCTCCTGGCAACAGTGCATTTGATCATGGTGACGCTAGACGATGAATGGCCAAAGAATTCACCTTTCGCATTCCGGCTGTGGCGTCTCCAGGCTCATTTTGATTCTGAAAACAGATGTCAGTATTAAAATGTGACGCCACGATAACTCAAAAGCAACAATCAAAACATCTACATGGACGATTAGGCCGACATAAATGGATGGATATAAATGACTGATTGAAAACATTAAAGCATGGCTGCTCTTGCCACTGGCAGTGTGAGGTGGGCAAATAATTTATTTTTAATTTCTCTCCTAAATTTTAAAATTATTTTTGCTCATCTACTGCATGAACTGTTGCGGCCACATCTTAAAGGTAGCTCGTTCATATAAAACCAGTGTTGCATTTTTTACTCCCCGTCTAACTGCTGCTACTGCAGTTTGCTTACTCTCTAAGTATTCCACAGAACTGATCCACCAACAAACCACTGTTCCAAGCTTATGGCAAAGCGTCATTTAGATCACAAGATACGCTCCCCTTTAACTCTCTCTCCTCTTTAGTGTGTGAATTCAAAGCAAAAATAACTTATTGACATAGCTGTCTGCTTCTATCTCATAAAAAGCCTTGCTAATTTTTGACATTTGTCGATAACCCTTACATGCCTCTGGGAGCACAGAGGGACGACACGGCAAATATGCCCAAGCATCTCGTTCCTTTACTGATTTTCGAACTTAGTTATATCAATCAGTTACTGAAGGGCCAAAGGCTGAAAGTTCACACGATGACATTATTTTGAATGTTTCATCCCACTAAAGCAGAACATAGCATCCCACAGAATCTGCCTTTTCCGTGAATATAGAGCGCCTACGCGAAGGCGTTAGCGCGAAGTACTCGATGGCGTCGAAGGGAGATAATGGTTAAAAAAAAAGTTCACCGCGCGCGTACTGGCGGAAAACAAACCACACATAACCTGATGATTTCACAGCATTCACTGGCATCAGCCCTTTTTTATCTCACCTATCACATAGAATCACATATACGCCATTGCAATTCTTTATTATTATCGCGCCACAGCGCGTGTCTACCGCACGGCGTGTCAGCGGACTCTGGGCACTCGATCCTGAAGCGAACAGCGCAGCAGAATACATTAGAACGGGCAAAACGCCCCGCGCATATTTTCGACGATCCCGACACGCCATGTAGTAGATGCACGTCAATGGACGGCGTTGCGCGAACGAAATATACTTGATTACAGTACAGTTCGGATTATTTCACGTCGCATTGTTTCCACGAAAACGGCAAAGCACGAGCGCTCATTAATAAGGCTAATTTCAATCGGTGCTGGAACACCGTACCAAACATCGTGGCGCGCACAACATGCCCTGTTTTAGCTGGCTCCACATAGCTGCCCACCAAAACGGCAGAGCACGAGCGCTCATTAATAAGGCTAATTTCAATCGGTGCTGGAACACCGTACCAAAAATCGTGGCGCGCACAACCACGGCCGGGCTCGACTGGCGCGCGCGTTCGCAAGAAGCGAGCGCGCGCGCCAGTCGAGCCCGGCCGTGACACAACATGCCCTGTTTTAGCTGGCTCCACATAGCTGCTTTACGTCGCCGCAAGCGCGCTGTGAAGTTAAATCAGGACTAAAACTTCATGCTCAATATCACAAATCTAGTGCTGCACAACCAATCCTCGCAACGGAAGGATAGTACTAGTAATGAAAACGAGCACAGAGGCGCGTGGAAGACACGCACGGGCTCTGTACGCACTTTTGCTGATAGCGTCGCAATGAACGAGCAAGTGGAATTCGAAACACTCACTCACCTTCGATGTGGCTGAGTCGGAGGCGATCATGGTGATCTTCGAGGCACCGTGTAGCCCATTAAGACCGAGCAATAAGTTGTAATATACCAAAGATGTCACAGCGAGGCAAAGGGCACAGAAAACGCAGCAAACTCATCACGCAACCCGCACACATACGCCGCACGCACAAAGTTCTGGAATCCGCCGAGTCAACAGCGCAAGCGCGCATTCACACAAAAACGTGCATACAAATCCACGCTTTCATAGATATGAATTGCCATATTTATTAACAAATCTTGTAATATAATGGTATTTCTTAACAATTTCTGTGGTTTGCAAGAGTGTGAAAATTTTCTGCTTAGCTTCCTTGAGGAACTATTTTCTTTATCGCGGTAACGCAGTGCGCCGGCCGGTCACGTACGGAGCGCGCGGGAAATAGTGCAAAATTCAAACGTCGCAAATGTCGCGCCCTGTGTGCGCGCACAGTTTTAATCGTTTGTATTAAAAAGAAATATTTATTTTAATACGTGAAGCAACCGGCGCGAAATGAACTACGGACCAGCAACGTACACAATTGTCGCTGTTCGTGCTTGTTAGTTTGACATCATGACGAACGGTAGACAGCATGCCGTCCCATTGATTAAACATTTGTACCTGTGCTTCTGCGCTACGATTTGCTACCGGCAAAGTATAACAGCGTAGATTGTGCGTGGTGGCCAAGCAGTTTCCCAGCACACTGGCCAGCACCCCGTCTCTACGTGTTACAGAATAGACCTAGGCTTTCATGTAAAATATGGACACCACGTCGCAGAGATCACCCAAACTTGTTTCATTTTATTGTGCGCTAAGGGCTAACAACTAAACAAAACGCACTCTTTAAAAACATATTTATTTATTATGCTTACATACTACTTTTCCCACCATCTTGCCCATATTTAACATGGAGGCAATGCCGTTTTCTGACACAGACAGGGCACTGGCCACTTACAATAGAAGTCGATGGGAATCCAGGAGGTGCCCAATCATCGGTCATTGGTCACTGCTTGTTGGGACGTTTGTCTTGTGCTCCAATTTTGTGTCTATATATATATATATATATATATATATATATATATATATACATACAGGGTGGTCATTTTTAAGTCTTACGGAATTTTTAGAAATCGCCTGTGGCAGGTAGCATAATTCTTATCATTGAGCTGGGTTAATCGATGAGGCGGACATTAGTAGCACGAGCAATCGAAACATACATTCAACTAATTAACAAGAAATCACTAATTAACTTCTTATTTTATTACTTTACGACACATATTGCGATTTACGAATTTGAGCCGGTGAGCTTGTCAGGTGTATCCACTTGGAATGAATTTCCAGAGTGACACCAGTTTGGAGATATGCGCCATCAAACTCGCTGTAAAAATGCACTGAATGTGTTACCAAAATGCTGTTTTATACATTGAAGCGCAAAAGTAACTAAAACGCCCTTGTATTTCGTCCCACACTTTGGGCAATAATATCTCGAAACTAGTGTTATACTGGCAATTCATTTTAGGTGGATGCGTCTTGCAAACTCACCGGCTACAATTCATATATTGCAATATGTGTCGCAAAATAATTAACTAAGAAGTTCATTAGTCATTTTTTGTTAATTATTAGAATATTAGTTTCAATTTCTTGTGTTACTAATGTCCGTTTCTTCGAATAACCAAGCTAAGTGATAAGAATTATGCTACCTGCTACAAGCGATTTTTAAAAATTTTCGTAAAGCCTATAATTTTGAACACCCAGTATATCTAGAGGGTGTCCCAACTTTCTTGCACCGACACTTAAATATAGGCAAGTGCCACGTAGCTGGACAGAACCAAGGTAATGTTGTTTGCCGTCGCTTACAGATACTCACTTTTTTTCATTAGATAAATAATTAGATAATCATTAAAATTAATAATTAATAATCAATTAATAATAAATAATTAGCTTCTCAGATATTATATTTAGCTGAAAAGTGTCAATCAGAAATTTATAGAGCAACAGGAAAAACTCCCGATACAGCTTTCTGTTGCCCAATACGTGGTACATAAAAGTGTTTTTCCGAGCGTGAAAGAAGCCCGCGGATACACGCATAGTGCCTCGAGCGGCTAGTTGTGCGGCAATTTTGCGTGTATTCGCGGGCTTCTTTCACGCTCGGAAAAAAAAGAAAAAGAAAAAAAATCAATTTTAAGTTGCACGTATTGAGCAATAGAAAGCTGTATCGGGAGTTTTTAGTGGCGGGAGCGTCGAGTGCCATTTGTTCTTTGGACAGTACTTCCGGTTCACCTCCTGAGATGATCAAGAGGTGAAAATAAATCGAAAAAAATAGTACAGTACAAAATTCACGAATTTCATTATAGATATGATATCGGAGCATACGTTTAGCTATGAGTTACTGAAGTGTCTGGAATAATTAGAATTAATTAGCTGAAACGACCGGGGATACAATCCAAGTAAATCAGAAAAATAGAAAAAAAATGGTTCAGTTCAGAATTCATGACTTTCATTATAGATATGATATTAAAGCATAAGTTTTGTTGCAAGCTGACTTGCTGAAGTGTCTGGGATAATTATAACTAATTAGCTGAGACCAGATTAAAAGTAAATCAGGAAAAAAAGAAACAAAGTAGTACAGCGCAAAATCCATCGGTTTCTTTATAGACATGATATCAAAGCATAAGCTTAGTTCAAGTTGAGTTACTGAAGTGTCTGGAATAATTATAATTGATCAGAAATCACTTATTACTGCTTACCAAAGCACAGAACACAGACGCCGGGATGCGAGTGCCAAAAAGAAACACCTAAGTCAAAGTTTAAGGTTGCCTACTCTTTTAAGCATGAAATGCTTTTAGCTCCCGTTGTCAGCGATCTTCAAGTGACCTTGAGCCAAAAGCCAAAGGTGTTATCCGGGCAATCAAAACGAGAACATGCCGGCAAGTTGAAAATGAAATTTTGTCACCCGTAGGCACGAGTACAACTGTGGCATGGACGTAGAGTGCAATATAGCGTACCGTACATGCAATGCATTGTACTTGATATAAACAAAACATATGAGCAAACAAAATAGTAAATGGTGTCTGCTTGACACTGGCTTTGCCACACATCAAAAACCACTATGACAAGTTGCGAGAACAAAACGAGATCATCCGAGCAACCAGTCAAACTTGAAAAAAGGCGGTCTCTGGCACCAACCCTTTACTACACATGCTAGTTACTCTCCAAACAAATTACAAAAAAATATTGCTTGCGAGTTCTTCCCAATGTTTCTTGACAATATCACTCAATCTGTAACTTCTATTATGCTGAAGTTTTGTCATTTCCAATAGCGACGTTCAAAAGGCAGATAGATACAGGGGCAGATAAAGTGGGCCGATCCTGGAGGCAGTGCAGAAAGGGTCCAAGTTCAATGGCACATATCCCCTGTGGGCACGGGGACCTGTAACGCTTCCTTGAACTGCCGTTGTCATATGTGGGACCCAAAAGACAAAGTTAACAGCCCTTCCTCTGTCGAGAAAATGGAGTACTGACTATTGATATGTTGTTGGCATATTGTTGAGGAATTGTTGACACAATATCCTTTCAATAATGCCTCAATAGTTATTGAACGTACACAACAATACCTCAACAATAATGTTGTTGAGCGCTTCACAACAGTAAAGTCATTGACTAATTGTTGTTGACATATTGTTGAATAATGTTGAGTATTATTGAGAAGTGTTGAGCAATATTGACATTGAATATATATCTGAAAGCAAAGCTTGTCGCCGTAAGCATCTTACGTAAGCAAAGGCATATCTTACGTAAGCAAAGCTTGTCGTCCGATTCTAATAAGCGAAGCTTGTCGTCCGATTCTAGCATGCTGATTCTAGCGTGACGGCTTCCGAAGCCCAGCGAAACGTCAGCGAAGAGCCGCCGACCCTGAATTTAGGGCAAACGAAGCGGAACGCCTGCGGCAGCGTCGTCTTGCCACAAGCTCCCCCAGTTACGACTCGAGAGATAGGCATTTGGTTCAAGTTATGTGACACTCTATATATTTAGTGTTGATTAAGTGAACAATAAAACAATATATATGTGTAAAACACATACACGTCTACATGTGTGTGTTTCAGATATATATTTAATGTCAATATTGCTCAAAAATTCTCAATAGTACTCAACATTATTCAACAATATGTCAACAACAATTAGTCAATGACTTTACTGTTGTGAAGCGCTCAACAACTTTATTGTTGAGGTATTGTTGTGTACTGTTCAATAACTATTGAGACATTATTGAAAGGATATTGTGTCAACAATTCCTCAACAATATGCCAACAACATTTCAATAGTCATTTTTATAAGGGAATTGGTGTGTAATCTGCAAGCTTCTTATGGGAAGTCATAACTGCCGGTCACAAATCTCGCCGCCTCTTTTTAAAAGCGGAGCTGTTTATGCCAACCGTTAGTCGTCCGTCGAGGACAAAAAATGTGGGCCGATCCTGGCGGTAGTACAGAAAGGGTCGAAGCACGATGGCACATACCCCTGTGAACAAGCGAAGCTGAGCCTGGCTAACTCTAGCTAAGCATGGTTGGGACCAATTCACTTAGTCAATCATTGATAGCCAATCGATAGCCAATGAATAGCTAATCGATAATCAATCAATAATCAATAAATTCTGGAAAATGCTGGGGGTGACTTGGTAGTGCTTAGCCTAGCCCAAATACGTGGACAATACCTTGCGATAGCCAATCGATAGTCAATTAATAGTTAATCGATAATCGAT
Organism: Dermacentor silvarum; assembly: GCF_013339745.2. Taxonomy (NCBI): domain Eukaryota; kingdom Metazoa; phylum Arthropoda; class Arachnida; order Ixodida; family Ixodidae; genus Dermacentor; species Dermacentor silvarum. The sequence goes on from NC_051154.1 coordinate 434,865,966, forward strand.
CAATAATAAATAAATTCTGCAAAATGCTGGAGATGACTTCGTAGTGCTTACCTAGCCCAAAAACCCGTACTAGCTAGGTGCCCATCAGTGCCGCTGTCTCTTTAGCATTGCGCCTCCATTGCAATCTAGTTTGTTTTTGTACCCTTTCTAATTTATCTTTCAATACGGCTGTAAACGGGGGTCCCATCCAACACAGGCATATTTTAAAATGAGCCTAATGTTCGTTAAATAGAAGGTTTCCGTCAGCTTTCCGTCAACGAAGAAATTTTAACTGTTGGAAATTTCTTCGGAAAATTGCAGCAATTTAGAAGCCTTGGCAGCAATTTTATCCATGTGACATCTCCAGCCTAATATGAAATTAAATGTAACACCGATTTTTTTTCACGATCAGCCGCTTTCAAGGTATTATATTTGAGGCCGTAAGAACTCTTTATCGGTTTTCTTTCTTGTTGGTATATTTAACGTGAAAACATCCTGCTACGTACAGGTTCCTGTGCCAGTCGTCGAACCAAGACAAAAGGTCACATTTCACTGACACATTTCACAAGACACATTTCACCGGGTAATACAATACAAAGTCATCGGCATAGAATCTTACTGTAAATTTCAGACCATGTGGAAAATCACTGATGAAAATGAAAAACAGTAGGGGACCCAGAACTGAGCCCTGAGGTACACCAGGTAGCGCATCTGCGGATGATGAGGCCATACCACACATTGTTGGCGGTCGGTCAGATAGTCTTTCAACCGTGTCTACAGAGATTCTGTAGTTCCCAGCGGGGATAACTTGAAAAGGAGGAGGTAATGCAGCACTACATCCAATGCTTTCTTAAAATCAAGAAAAAGGGCATTCAGTTGTACACCTTTAAGCGCGGAGCAATATTATGTGCGAACTTGGTTAACTGGGTTCTACAAGAAAGGCCTGTGCGAAAAACATGCTGGTATGGCATAAAATAATTAATATTTTGAGGATGTTTTATAAGGCAGGAATAGGTGATGCGGCCGAGTATTTTCCAACACACTGAGGTTAGCGATATCGGTCGGTAATTACTAACCCGTATACTGGATACCCGTACTTCTCAGCACAATCTTATTTGCTTACGACTTTCAGAATTATTTGAACCAATCTTTAACCCGGCGTTAAAAGACTAATTTAATCAAGACCCTACTTGTCGAATGAGTTTCCAAGCACTCTGATTGCACCAGCAAAAAAATAATAATAATAATAACAGGCGAACGACCGTTGCGTGCGTCGTTAGTCCAGGAAAGAAACACGTGGTCGTTACACCGCGATAGCCATAAATAGGTTTGCACATGCAGTACCTACGATTTCACGAGTTCTGCAAACAGACCGGAAATGGGTCATGTGTACCAGGGAGAGCTTTGAGCTGGACGTTTCACTTACATCTACACGTTTATTTTGGTCCTTTTCGCCAGCCCTCCTGATTCACTTGCATGCAATGATGTCTGTATTGTCTGTATTGTTCCCACGATCGACGCATTAAAGGCAAGCAGTACTAGGCACACACAGTAATATGCGAGTTCGTGTGGGCACGTAAGGCCTAGCTCTGTCATATAGGTCGGCGTTACACACGACCGCATACGCTTCCGTGCAATTTGACAAGCATGCATTACTGTAATGCGTACGCCGCCCGGCATTCCGCGCTTTCATTTTTGTGCCAGGTGCGGCTCGCTGTAATTGTAGCTATATCATCTTCAGTGAAGGCTTTTGTGTACTGCACGCAGCTAATGACCACAGTACAGTTCACCCAAAATGGGTCGCTCTCGACTACTCGCAATCGATCTAATCGTTAAGTTTCTTTCTGATTTTTACACTCTTAGCTAGGCTCCTATTGTTATGCGTGTGCAACTCATCCTTACCATTTTACTGCACCAAGCAGTTGCGTACAGGTATATCTCTGTAACAGCCGAGCTATTTGTAACATCACAGCTGTTGGTACTATCTCGCTGGAAGCGCTCGTAAACAAAACTAAGCAAGAAATGCCACAAGGAAGAATTCACAAATAAACGTGGGTTAAAACTAAGAACCCCAGGGCTCTTAGGCAAGAGATCTATCACTACTGCAACACAACATTGATCTTGCTATAAAAAGGGTTATATGCGTTATATAGCCCTTAAATTCAGTCCGAGTTAGTTCACAAAAATAGTAATTATGGGTTCTTTTATATGCAGCATTTGTAAATATAAAACCCCTTATTTCGTGCGCGAAACTAAGCTCTAGAAGTATGAAAACTTTTAGAACTGAGGTCCACCGCACTCTAAAATACACTTGTCTCTGTGCTCTTTGGGGCATGCCTCGTCTCAAAACAATGATTTGTCATCTGCCTTGATGGCGCTTCCTTCTTTAAAAGGATGCGCGCGCTACATTCCTGTCAAGAATGTCACGTCAGGAAGATGACGCGCATGCCGTTCATGACTTGCCAATGCTGAGAGCCAGGGGCGTAGCCAGGGGGGGGGGGGGGGGGGGGGAGGGCTTCAGTCGCCCCCGAAATTTGTTCGTGCCGGCATGCATTGCCGACCAAAACTACCACCGACGCCGGGAATAATTCAGGATTCTGTCTACAATGTCTTTTTTCACGTTCGATAAGACATTTCGGCACGAACATTGCGAACTCGGGCTGGATTTCGTGGCAACACCCTTGCACCTTGAGTCACGTAACGCAAGGTGTCCCATCCGAGCACACACTTTCAACGGCTTTTCGATAGCGAGCGGGCGCGTTGCGGCATCTCGCAGCGGCCGCGGAATCTACGGAGTGCATGTATTTCAATTACGAAACTTTATGGGTATAAAGTTCTCATAAACTTTTGACGCGAAAGGTGCACTGACATTTCCAAAGGCGTGCTTTAAAAGATTTTCAATTCTGGAACTTTATGGGGTTAATGCGCTTATAAACTTGGGCCAACAAGCGTGCACTGGAGCCCTCGTGTTCAAGCCGTTCCAGAAGTGAAAGCACGCGCTCGCAATCTTTCACACACACGAAAATACTAAATATCACCGTGACTGTGAGCTAGCGGCTGATAATTTTCTTGAAACATTTTCAAGAAGCGTGCCTAATGTGATCGATCAGCTGGACCAGGGCAGACAAAGCAAAATATGAGAAAACAGAAGAAAGTAAATGGCCTATTATTGAGGAAATTCTTTTTGCGGGCGACAAGGTCTGGCGGGGACAGTGGCCCTACGGATTCAAGCATAGCCCCCGATGAAAATACAGGTATTTTCAGAGCGCTTCTTCGCATGCGAGCTGACTGTGGACATACATATCTGAAGAACCATTAGGAAAGTTGCCCCAGTAATGCCTCCTATTTAAGCCCAGATGCACAAAACCAAATTATTAAAATTTGTGGTGAAATTATCAAAGAAAGCCTAGTTGCAAAAGCAGGCTGCTTCTCCCTACTTCCTGACGAAACGACGGACATCGCTGGAATTGAACAGCCGACTGTTTCTGCAAGGTACCTAAACAAGGATGCCAACGACATCGAGGGAGTGTTTTAGGTTGGTTTTAGCACCGGAATAGATGCCCTCTCTCATTGCGACTACAGGTTCTTTGTAAATGTATACAAACTGCGGCAGATTCTAGTCACCCTTCCAGTGACCACTGCCAGCGCAGAGAGAATATTTTTTAACAAGAGTTTACTAAAAAACTACTTGAGCTCTACAATGTCTGTGGAACGCATGGTTAGGCTGGCGCTTTTATACACCCACATAGACGTCGGCATCAACGTGTCTCAAACCATTGACCGCTTCGCTCAACTTCCCCGCCTAGAGAAGTTTGTCCTTTAGATAGCGAAGCAGCAAAAATCAATGCAAGTAAAAAGCTCTGTTGCTTCAGGTCCATAAGCTCGTAATTATGAAAACGTATGACTGTTCGTTAGCTTTTAAAACTGTAGAAATTTTAGCCGTTTATTCTAGCAGTTAGCATCATGATCAAAATTATCATGCGAATACAAAAATTACGAGGACATCAATAACCAATTTTGACCAACCTTGCTCTTTGAAAGCCCGGCCCACGCGGCGTTTGCCAAACACACACTCGGATATTGGGTAGTTCAACTTGCCGCATCATCTGCGGCTTTCGTTTGTCCTTTTTTTTTCCTTTTTAGCTACTTGCTCTTATTTCTTTTTTGAAACGAAGCAATACCCTAGTTTAATTTTGGGTGCAGAATAATTGTTGCCGCTGTGCAGGCAGTTAAATTGCACGTTTTCGTAGTGATTTCTGCATTATTCCTCTATTATTCTACCCACATGGCGCTATCGCGACCGCTGCATGGCCCGAGTACATATCACGATTTCTGCGATCATAGTTTTGTTCTTGCCTGGATCGCATGTTTGTCTATGTGTAAAGTTTACTATCTGTTACTGCGTAATATGTTTATTTGTCTTGTTTGACGCATTATATACACTGAGGTTTGCTTAAATACGTAATTTTTTTGGAGACTTACATGTATATTTAAATAACTTGTTGCAAGGTTTTGTGTATACAAGCAGTGAACTTTGTTTCCAGCAACTCTTTTTTTTTGCCCTTTAGTGAGTTGCATCTTCGGATTTGTACATTCCATTCTATCTTCGGATTTCTAATGTATATTTTGCAGAACTCCTACTTTTTATTCGTACTCACTGTTGCGAGTATAATCTCGGTGTAATTACAATACACGACCGGTAAGAGCTGCTCCTGCGCAATCAATTGCAACGAGGGACAGCGTCATTGAGGTTTTTCCTGGACGTTGCATATGTGCAAAAGTGGAAACAAGGTTCTTGAATGACAAAGATTCATCAAAATATTTGTCCTCAACTTACTCAATTCACGGCCTTTACGTTTTTCATATTAGCTGCATGCACTGCTTTGCTGGTTTCGAACTGATATAGTACTAAAGTTCGTGTGATCTTTTCTTTACTTATTGAATCGACAAAAAAAAAAACCCGTCAGCATTGATATCAGTTATTTCTGCCACAATTTTGGGGCATGCGAATATATTCTTTTATGAAAAAATACATATTTTACTTGATAGTGCGTAGCGTTCAATAATTCGTTTGCAGCATCTAATATACAATGACATTGGCAATGCAGTTATTATTCATGTATTAGATCCCTCGGCAAATTCTATAAGGAGGAGGCCGCGCTGCAACCTGAGACCCCCCCCGAACAAAATTTCTGTTTACGCCACTCCTGAGAGCGCAGCGTCACAAAAGGAACACGAGCTCGATGAAGGGTATTGTTTCGGGGCAAGATGAGCCCCAAAACAAGTACACCTTTGAATGTGAGCAAAAAACTCTACATCTTATCGTCTTCTCCAACTTCGCAAAGTAAGAAAAAATGCATACTGCTGTAATTTTCATTTTCTTTTCTGTGTATGTCCACCATTTTTTTTTACTTTTCTGTCCTCTTTTTAGCTCAATATGACGCCTTACACTTTTTAAACGTGCTTAACTTATTTCCTATTTTCTGACTACATTTTTTACGCACCTTTTTACCAAAAGAACTGGCAGGCGAAGTACCCTTCCCCCCTCTGTGTCAGTTTTTAGGTAGTTCACTGCCGTTTTCATTTTGTGATCGCTCTGACGTGCACGGATGTACTAAGAAAACATTTGTATCAACATAAGTCTCATGCACCCAGAAATAATTTTTCGCATCTATGAATGTACAATTGTTCCGATTTGAATGCAGACTGTGGCATTACTAAAGTGTGGCAAGAAAAATAGTGTGTGGTGAGAGGAATGAAGTAAAAGCCCAGATGCTCTGTTCTTTTTTCTTGTAACCAAACGAATATTTTTCCCTCAAATATAACCTTTGTGCTACCCTTACGTCGTGAACTTCGATAAACTCACCAAAATCCCTATCCTATTCAATTGTACTTGAAATCCTTCATGCCGGGTACAAGGGTTAGCTTAAGTCTTTTGCAAAATTTACCTCTGATATACAAAGGATGGCGACCGTGATTAGCCAAGCCAAGTGCGCAGGTGCAGTATGACATATTCGCAGCAATAAAGAAAATAGATAAGAAGACGTGACGTAGATAGAACCTATAGGTAGATCATGTCAGATAGAGAGATGAGTAGTCACGTCGTGCGATAAATATAGACTTTCCTAATAATCCAGCACCTGAAGCAATCCTTTGAAATCCTAGCTATAAAAAGAGAATACAAGATAATCTGCAAAACCATAAAAGACGAAAAAGATTTGAAAGGTTCGTTTCAAAAACGTGAAGGTTCGTTCTCTTGCCATCATTTAAAAAATGACAAAAATAATAAGGGATAATACCATAGCAGGATATCTCCAATAACAAGCACCTCACACGCATGAGATTAGCATCTCGATTATTTTGCACTTGCTACCATGATTTCTGAAAAAGTGACATGTGCTAGCGGCCAATGTGAGGTGAGCCGTTCTTAAGCGTCGGCTCTCTCTCGCAGCTGGATTTTTAAATTTTACTAAATTGTTCAAAATCGTCTGTGGCAGATACCATAATTCTTGTTCTTGAGCTGCATTATTAAAAGAGGTGCACATTACTAGCACGAGAAATCCAAACACATTCTCCACCAAATAACAACAATTCACTAATAAAGTGTTTAAATTATTACTTTTCAGCACATATTGCAATTTACAAGTTGTAGCCTGTTCGTTTGCGAAATCTATCCACTTGAAATTAATTTACAGGTTGACACCAGTTTCAAGATATTATTTGCCAACTATGGTATTAAATACATGGGCGTCCATGTTACTTTGTTCTTCAAGGCATAAGAGAGCGTTTTGTTAAAAAAGTAAGTGGGACAACCGTATTCTTACGGCGAGTTTGGTGGTTCATACCTCGAAATTCGGCAAATCACGTTGCCTGTATAGTTGGTTGGAATATATAGCGATTGGATTCATCAATTCATTGAATTTATTGGGATTGGTTGGTACGTTGGGTGACAAAAAATTCTGTCGTCGTCCTGTCGCGCTGCACTGTGGTATCATGAAACGCAACTGGTATCATTCCGGAAATTCATTCAAAGTGTATACGCCTTTTAAACTGACTGCATACAATTCGTAAATTGCAATATGTGCCATAAAGCAATGAATTCGGAAGTTCATGAGTGAACGTTTGTTAATTATTTGAACATGTGTTTCCATTTCTCGTGCATGTCTGCCTCTCTGAATAATTCGACTCAAGGACTACATTCACGGTATGTGCAACAGCCGATTTTTTTAAAATTCTGTAAAACGTAAAAATTATCACCACGTATACAACTATAGCCCACCTGAAGCCCAAAGTATTGAATTGAATACGTTTCTTCGGCGGCTCGTACACCTGTCATCGTGGTGGTTGGTGGCCGGAATTTCTCCACTGAGGGCACCAGCTCCAGCGCAACCACGATCATTGTCGAACGCCCCCTTTGCAACGAATTTACCGTCGGGCACAAAGTGTGATTCGTCAGAAAGTCTAGATAGTGTAGCTGGCGCTGTATCGTGCTTCTACGTCATCTGGGCTCACAGTTGCGGGGAACATTGATCATCGAAATCCGCTGGCGCGTTTCTTTCGAGATGCACCATTCATCTCGCCGGCTCACCACAGATTCTCTTGCGCCTCATTTACACTAGGCCAACACGGCACCGATTTTGGCCAGCCGGCTGTTAGCGACACCACATTACAAGACGGAAAACGCTGTGACCAACGGTTCAAACCAAGGAAAACGCTGTCGCCAACAGTCGGCAGACTAAAATCGGTGTCGCGTCGACCTAGTGTGAATGAGCCTTTATAGCGATGCCCATACTGCGTGGCGTTGTCGACCATTTCATTGTCCTCATGCCGACTTTTTTTATTATTGCTGTAAAGACTTGCCATTAAGTCATAATTCTTGATGTGTATATGTGTATTATATGTGTGCTGTGAGGCCTGTGTTGTGTATGAATTAAAGCAGTGTTTTGTGGAATCTGTGATCCTGTATCCAGCGGTCATGCCGACTTAGTCATGCTGTAGTTCTCGTGAAGTCATCTATAAATAGTCGTCATGCTTTTCTCCATGCCATCACCACCACCGATGTCGCCAAGTTGCCATGCCGTCCACCAAAACGTGTCGACAACAATCTGTGCCGCCATCATGGAATACCTCTATCGACATTACCAGTATACTTCGGAAATATTGCTGATGCATTTGATTTTGGCAGTGCGCATAATCTATTTCCTTACTTTGGCAATACTATTGTACACTTTCCAGAGCGACTATGGGAATAAATACCGGTACTGGCAGTATGCCCACGCCCGTCGCAGGCATAACTAGCCGAAGGCTACTGCACTATCTGTAATATGCTTGTCACCCAATATCTACACAAAGCTGTGCGTTCAGCGAGCGGCGTACTTGGTAGTCTGTAGTCAAAACTATCGATATATTTTTCGCAGCCTTTCGCGGTATTTAGAAAGTAAGAGCGGAGGTAAACAGCCTTCTACAACTCATCTCATGTCTCGGTGTAAGTTTTACGTCGATATTTTGTGCTTTCAGTTCGACAAACACCCTGAGCTAATAAGTATTCCCTGTCAGTAGCCCAGAACTGCTTTGTTTATTTGAGGCAAACTGTCCAGTTCATGGCGTCACTAGGGGGCTTTGTACTAAGTACACATATGTTGCTGAACGTTATTGAACCGCCCCAAGCGAAACAAGTGCAATAACCCAGAACGTTGTTTGCTTTTACTGGCTGATGTCACTCTAATTACTGTTTTTTTTCGGGCGAGAGGAGGAGGGGAGGGGGGAAGAGATATGTTTGCACTTTTGTTTGACCTACTGGACTTTCTGTTCAGGCCAGTTGTTAGAAGGGAATGTGTCGCAAAACAGCAGATGTTCTGGTAAAGAAGCACTCTGTGGTGCACACACCGCTAATAAAGGAGTGAGAATGTTGCCGAGAAAGCTGTGCTTAAGATAGCGCTTTGTGGTCTTACTACTAGGATAAATAAGTGCTTAGCTAAAATAAATAATTACCAGGTTCAAATGGGGCATGGAATTGATAATTGGAAGGCATGTGGCCTGGTGAGGAGGTAAATTTATATTAGAAACAAGAAAACACAATTCCAATCAAAGTGCTTGTCCTCAAAGGGTACAATAATTTCGCCGAGTTTGCAGGTATACATGTTTGCCTTATTAGCGCAAAGAAACTAACACACAAGAGAAAACGGCAGGAGAAAAGTTTAATTCGAGCTAACGTTTATTCCCGACGAAATGCTCTTTTCCTACCGCCGTCGCAAATACACAAAAGCGATAAGCAGCACTAATACATTAAACATAACTTATCACACCGCTAAGCTTCCAGAAAATCCTCAAACCCAAAACGTGAATACAGAAACACACCACAATTATGCACCTACACAAAGGCATCGGCATTTATTATCCCGTTTCTAGGTAGGCATGGCTGTATCGACCTCACTTTTTATTACTAAACAGCTTACCAGTAAGGCAAATCGCTGATAATAAAAAAATCATTCCAACGTTTAAGATGCTCCACAACATAATACGCTGTCCAACGAAACACACGGTCCTGATCAGTGCAACTTGAAGTCCGAGCTATTCCAACAAACTTCAGAGCAATTTATTGTCCCTGTAGCACTTTTAAACTGTAGAATTCATTGCCTGAAAACATACGATCACAAACACCATCTATTTCTTTAAAACAGAACTAGGACAGTACCTGTTCCCTCTCATGGAATATAATTACTAGGTACCTTAGCAATCGGTGCCTTAGTACCCAAGATTTCGCATTCTTACAATCATATCCTACAATTCTTGCATTGAACTTAATTTTATTACATGTTTTCGTCAGTAACAGTATTGCCCGCTTTTTAATACTCTTCAATTATTACTGTAAAACTTATGAGACCTCCTCCCAACTATTCAATGCATTCTTTGATTCACGCGCATACAAATATATTACTGCTTCTTGTGTTTGTGAAAATGATTTCACTGATTAATTTGTTGCGAAGACAAAGTAAACTCGATACGCTAAGTCAGAAACTTGCGTAAAATAGCAATGGTGCTGTGTATACAGTACTGTACTGTTGTGCATAGAGTTGTACAGAACACCGAAGAGAACGTGCTAGTAAGGCAACTGCCAGAATGGTGGGCCAGGAGTTCCCGCGCCTAGCGTATCTTTCACTCATTGTAATTCTAGCACTCAACAATAATAAGGCTAACAGAAGCTACACCGCATGCCTTAGTTTTCTGAGCTGTATGCAAATTTAGTCTTTCTCTGTAATTTGGAGCTATTATATTATTTTTATTTTCAATAAACAAATTTCACCTGACACTATCGCTCCAGTGGTACATGGCAACATAGACCTTGGCCACTTCGTTTTTATTTGTTGCAAAGAAGCATCTTGCATATGCAAATGAGTTTTATTTTCTGCCCGAGGGAAAGTTTTATCATCTTTTGTTTGGCCATCATCTGCAGAAAATTCCACTGCATCGGTCTTGTACCTAGCTCGTCACGGACCGTTAGTCCGCCTTCAGCATCATTCAACCTAAAGGCGCGGCACAAGTTCGGCTGGAGTATGGAGACCATGCATTTCACGCGAATGAAACTACAGAACACCGAACCTGTACCTTTCAAAGAAAATGTCATCTTAGTCTGTCTAGAAGTAGTCCAGTCGTCTCGCTTGATGGCATTAAGCCTCGTGAGTAGCAAGATTCACGGTATAGTCATAAATGGGGGCGCACCGAGTCATACCAACTCCGCTTCGGGTGATTGCTCCTTGTAAGCGAAGGCAGATTCGCAACGAAATCGATATACCGGTTTGCGTGGCAGCATGTGGGGTTCAGGTTCTAACTGAACCGACAAACTGTTTTTCTATTTTTTATCCAGCCGAACGGTGACCCTTATACTGACGCTGATTGTTAGCGGTACCT
>NC_051154.1:434876952-434918856 GCF_013339745.2 Dermacentor silvarum
AAAGCCCATGCTTGACTTGATCTAATGACGCCTGCCGTGATCTGAGAACGCGCATTGTGTTTCCTTCAGCACACTCATGGCAAGCATGGGCTTCAAGTGAAAGATTTGTGAATACGTAAGTTCATTTGTAAGTATCCTCATAGGGTGCTGAAGGAGACGTTGGCTGCTAGGACACTGCACAGGTATGCCTGTGTTGTTTCTGGCCAGAGAAAGTCCACAGTTTAAATCCTCATTTGTCTTCAGATTGAACCAGGAACCATAGACACCTTCAGTGGGTTGCTATGACTTCAGTGGGGTTGCTATACCAGTTGAACTAACAGAAGGCATGCGTACGGTAGGCCAAGAGTTTTTGAGTTGTTGCATCGGAACCGCATGAGCTGGTCAGTGACTTTGACTTGACAATCCACGTAATCTCAGGAACGAAGTCTGCACATGTGCACAAAGTGGAGGAGGCCTTTCCAAGATTGGGAACCGTAAGTAATGTCAATTGGGTTCTAGACTCAGGTGCCTGGTCATCAATTGACACGACTAGAAAACCTTCCGGTGCAAGAAAGCTCACCACGCACTTTGTTTGTGGAGGACTTGAAGTGGTCTACAAGATGCCACTCTGGTGCAGCAGTTGCTATACTGGTCCGATTGGAAACACACACACTTAAAGCAACAGCAAGCCACCCACATCTTGCTGGGCCAGGACAGTCAAAGATGTCAGCACAGCCTACTGTTCGAGCGCACGTGTCCTGCCAAGCATCGGAACCTAACATTTATTTTTGAGGCATTTAGCTTGGAAAGATGACTGCATGCAGACTCCCGCACGCAGATCCGTTGGCAGTCGTAGCAACCACCATAGCAACGCGAGGCCTAGCTGCTTCAACGTTCGCTACCAAGGTTCTTTCTGTTGGATGCCGTGTTTTTGATTGAAACAATTCGCCGCTGTTAGCAATGGAGCCGACTCCGCCTCTGTAATCCCTGCCAATGTCTTGGAAGCTCAGAAAGCACGGCGCGTTGCACAATGGCAGTTCCCGAAAGTCAGCTTCGCCTCCATACAGCAATGTTTCGCGATGAAGCATACGTGAAGTGTTGCGGTTAAGCATACCAAGAGTGGGAAGGCGAATTGTCACAAGACATTGTATGTATTCTTTATACACTCGAGCAACCGCCGTCTGCTCTCGCAGTACGAGCTACGATACCCCTAATAAGTCTACTGGCAGGCTTTCAGAGCTATTTTAGAAGTGCCTGTGGTGATTCAAGGCCTCAGCAGCAGTCAAAGGCATGCGTACGTTTTTTCGGACGTTTTCGCGGCCCCTAGGGAGTCCGAAAAATTGGACGTTGATTGTATGCCGAGTAAAAACTCTGTATGATTGAACTATACTGAAGGACTTTAAAAGATGTACTGCTTGACAACCGTTCGGGCTGTTGCAAATGTATTTTTGTTAGCCAGATTTGTAGCCTTCGAAGAACAATTGGGGAATGCATTGAAGTATATACTAATGACAATATGCGTAAGGAATTCAAGGATATTTTAGGTACAATGTATGATACTATGCAGGTAGAGTTCCGTTTTAGGAGGAACCATAAAACTTGCAAATGGCGTGCTTGTATGGAAGTCAAACTGGCAACTGGGGAGGCGAAACCGGCCGTGCCGGTGAAAATCGGGCCAGATGGCAACCGTAACCATACAGTGGAGAGGTCAGGCACATTGGCTGGGAATTTTAATGCATTGGTACTACAGTACAACCTCATTCATACGTTTAGGGGGGAAAAGATAAAAAATGTTCTCAGACAACATAGGACCCGACGTAAGTGACAATTGGACAAGGTTCACATCTACGTAATGTGAAGCGTAGCGCGAATCGTTGCAGTACGAGATCTCGGCGCGCGTCGAGCTGGTAGGGCTTCGGTCTTCCGAGACACATTTTATTATTTTCCTTTTGTGAAGTGTATTAGTACAGCGACAGGAAACCAAAACAAAATAGAACTGGTCGATGAAGCCTGCTGCCGCCGGAGTGAAACGTGACGCCCGCATTGCGCCACCTGCAGCAGGGAATGGCGGCGCTTTCGGTTATCGCCTACTTCAAGCGTGCAGTTTGCTTCTAATGGCACTGCGCCCCAGGTACTGTAAGGTGAAGATACTTATCGCAATCGGGTTAGCGGCGATAGCTGTGAATGCGTTGACCTGGGGAGGAGATTTGCTGGTACCGGAATAAGAAACTGAGTGTTCGCCGACGTTTGCACGTGAGCTGGGCAGGCAAGTATTGCAGGGAAGCTGATGCAGCGAGGGCTACTGTTCATCATGCGCACCTCACGCCTTCTCTTGTTTACATGAAATCTAGCGGCCGAAAAATTTATCATTATGCAAATTTGGCAATGTACTGAACATTGGTGCCGAAATATCCTGTTTTCCTCGAATGGTTGAACCGGTAAAAATGAAGCGTAACTATATTGGATAACTTTTTGCCCTCTTTATCGCGAACGTTGGCACCAGAAAATCGTACGTAGGGGGATCGTATCAACAAGTTCTACTGTATATAGACTGACGTCACCACTTCGTCGGTAACTAACAGAAAATATCGTTCAATCGTAAAGGCGCTGCAATCTAACGCAGAGTCGAAGAGCTAGCCATCATAAGGGAATAATCTGAGACTGGCAATTGATGCATGCGCCTTATGTTTCAGAGCAACTTTGGCATGAAAGAAGCCTGCGTGCAATGGTGGCCTAAAGGTTATAGGGTTGGGCTACTGCATTAGGAGAGTGGTTCAATCCCACCATTGGTCACTCATTTCTCTATAGTGTTATAGGTGTGGTCATCTACTTTGGAGATATTAACAGATAACTGTAGGTGTGTAGAGCAGACGTTAGTGCATCACTGCACATGAAATCACAAGTTTGTAAGAGATACGAGGTATAGAAACGCCACTTTGACAAGTGAGTCAGCAAGGGCGCCCGGAAAGCATGTACGCGCCGCTGCTAAGACGTCAGTCATCACAATCTAACATGCATTAGCATACATGGAGAGATTGCGGTGCTAAGTTCCGGTCTAGTTCTCTCTTTTCTCACTTATGCATGTACAGTCAAACCCACTTATAACGATCTATCAGCAATAAGGACCACATTTCAGTGGATTTACGATTTTCCGGCCCTCTTATGGAAACTGCTTCCAGATATAACGAATTTTTAAAAAATCGGCCGGCTGCTACAACAAAAAATAGATCACATACGAAACTGGGTGCACGGCTGCGCGCACCCCGCTCCCGTCCAAACACGACGCTGTTACGGCCTTCAAGATGAGAGAGCGACACCCTTGCACGGATTTTGGCAGCCGCGAAAAAGGTTTCGTGTGGTCACGCGTTTTCAAGGCATGCCTCTAGTACGGCGGCATGCCACGTAGAGCACAAGGTCCCTAGCTACAAGTGTGCAATATCGGATGCTCCGACGGCGTCAGTCGTTTTCGCATAATTGTTTATGCGGCACCACGTGCATTAAGCCTGTCAACGATTTGGAAAGGATATTTATGTCTTTCCACCATGGTAAAAATGGCCACTAAAGCGTTCCTGTCGATGCGACCCGAGTTGCCGAGAAAGCTGAACCACGCGCTGACGCCACGCAATGCTGCAAAGGGTTGGTGGTTACTATGTCGTTCTCAGGAGATCATGGTTCAGTGGCTCTTCGGTTTCAAGTAGCCGATTGCTGATAAGAGTGATGTACGCAGTCGAAATGTCGAGACCATGATGTCAGAGACCTTCACAGACTGGTAGCTTGCCGCACGAGCTTCCGAAGTTTACGCTTCCGGCAAACTAGAAGGCTTCGCTCTCATGTGCAGAATAGTCATGTCCCGGTGGTAGTAAAATATATAATGCTCTCGAATGAAATATGGCGGCTGCGCTTGTAGTTTCGAAATGACAAGTGATCGGAAGCGGGAGCCATTTTGAAAGTGCTGCACAACGCCACATTTCGTTCTATCGTTTCCAACGGAAGTTGACAGGAACGTGCCGGAATGCACTGGTAACAAAAATGATACTGAAAATCTCGTTACTGGACCAAGTGGCTGCCGAATTGGAACTGCTGACGCAAGCTTCAGTGTGGTTACTTTTTTATCCTATTTAAGCGCGAGTCCATATATAATGAATTACTGATATAACGATCGCATTTCGCAGAACTGGCAAGTTCGTTATAAACCGTGTTCGACTGTAGTGTGACACGCCACGTGCATATTTTTTTTGTTTTACAGTAAAGCAGTATTCGAGAGTTTCCCGTTTTCCATCTGGCAGTGCCAATGTGCGATGGCATAGTCCGTGTCGAGGAGGACCAGGCGCATTTTTCAGAGAAGAGCTGGTGCATTTAAGCCAGTGCAACATATAGAAACATGCATCAGACGACCACTTTTTCAGACACGTGATTTTTCGTAATTTCACGTCATCGCCACATAGGTAACCCATTAAGCCAATGTATAAAGACGTCTGAAATTTTGGATGCTAAAACCAATCACCCTGACGGCGTTGCGCATTCTGCCACCGGAAGATTTACCGAATTCACATCAATTGGTTCCACACAGTATGGGTTCTTCATTCTACAGTAGGAAGCAGGGCTCCCTCTACAGGAAGGGCACGTGGGCTTTCCTTTGAAATTTGACCTGTATTCGCACTGTGAATCAGTTTGATGCTTTGCCAAATGATTGCCAATCTGGGATTAAGCACCGCACTTGTTTGTGCACATGCCCAAACCCTGTGAGGATACCTTTAATCTCAACTACACTATCTACCGCCGTGGTGGTCTAGGGGCTTTGGCATTGCGCTGCTAATCTCGAGGGGGCTTCATCAAATTACAGCCATGGCGGCCGCATTTCGATAGGGGCGAAATGCACAAACGCCTGTGTGCAGTGCAATGCGTGGACGCTAAAGAACCCCAGGAGGTCAAAATTGATCTGGAGTCTCCAACTACAGCGTGCCTTATAATCATATTATCGTTCTGGCACGTAATTCCTCTAGATTTTTTTATTTTTAAACTAGACTATCAGCTACTCGTTTTCTCTACAACCTACACCACTGTATTCATGCCTACCATTTTCGTTCCATTGCTCATCCTTCACGTCAGCACCATTGGCTATAGTACTACTAGAATGGACTGATTGTATATTTCTTTCAATGGAATGCATTACACGACAACATTAAGTTAAGTTGCTGTCAATATTTTTATAACGGTGAGGCATTCTCCTAAGACTGCCTGTACGCCCTCTGCGGTTGAGCCATACTGACACCTGTCGACCCTCGCAGTTGGCAGTGCTGTCATCAAACCAGCGTCGGAGCCTTGCCGGCAGCAATTTGGTGCACCGGCACCCATCAACACTCCCTCTCCGAGCTCGTGGATTCCGTGCATGCCACGGACCTGTTCGACTGCACGTACCCAACACGAAGTCGGGCATTGCAGCGAAACACAGCACTCCTCCACTTCTGTCGGCAGCTCTTTGCCATGTGGCAGGCTCGATGAGGTTTTTTAATATACAGTGCAATCTCGTTGATACGATCTGCACGAGAACCAGAAAAGAAAGCGTATCATCCGAAAACCATATGATCCAATATATTATTCAAACAAATCGTATCATCGGGAAAAGAAAAAGAAATGTATTATCTCGAAAAACTTAATCTGCAGAATTGTAACAACGAGATTCCACTGCTACATACCAGTCACATATGTGCGATGCAGTGGGCCCCAGATATTTTTAGTTTGATAAATATATTAGTTCATTACGCTGCAATTGTTTGCAATGCATTTAAGAAATGACGTACTTCCATGCCGTGGAGGGCAGCGAGTATGACATGCTCCGGGTAGTTCATACAGTAGTACTAATACGGAGGCCTCCGACAGCGTTCTCTGTCCACTGTGCCACCCTGTCCACTGTGCCTCGGACGCAATAGGTTTTCTTCTCAGAACTGAGAACACATATTTTTCACGCCTACAAAGTTAAGAGTCAAGGGCACTGCGTTTTTTTATTTCTGGCCATAAGAATCGGGTGTGCATTGCAATCAAGAGCATGTTAGAGCGCAGTGAATGAGGTATGTCATGTTGTTGTGGCCCTGTGCAGGTGATGAAGCCTACGAGCCCCAGGAAGCCGCTGCCACATGTGTGGATGCCACGACATATGCCAACGAGACAAAAACATGTGCTCCGGAAAAGTGAGTTTTCTGGGCCTGTTGCCATGTTGATGCAGACAGGTGCGCTAGTCCGTGCAGATATGTAGTTTGAAAAGGTCTTCGCTGTACATTCAGGACGACAGACACGTGCAGACATGCCTTTCGCAGTCACAGAAGCTTTATTTATATATTAAATAAATTTCCTGGCCCGAAGAAAGTAGTCGAATGCATGAACAACAGCACATACATGTGCAGCAATAAACTTTTAACACAAGATGTTTATGGCTCTTCTGAAGCTTGCATTTTCTGGAATAGCGGCGATGGAATTGGCGATGGTGGTTCGAATCCAGCCTTGTTCTTGGAATAAAATAATCCTGGCACAACTTTGTTTGACAGGATGGTACACCAACTTTACGTTTAGCAGCCGCGGTGCCTCAGCCAGCTAAGGCGTTGCGCTGCTGAGCACGAGATCACGGGATCGCATCCCGGCCGCGGCGGCCGCATTTCGATGGAGGCGAAATGCAAAAACGCCCGTGTGCTTGCGTTGTAGTGCACGGTAAAGAACCCCAGGTGGTCAAAATTAATCCATAGTTCTCCACTATGGCGTGCCTCATAAGCAGAACTGTATTTTGCACGTAAAACCCCAGAAACAAGAACTTTACGTTTGTGATCACAGCGGGATGATATGTACGACGGGCGTGTGATAAGTTCATTTAGAGTGGGGTTGAAATTATAGGTCTTATGACAGACGTGCACATTTACGACGGGAGGAGAGTTCAGGCAGACTAAGAGTAAGTTTCAGAGACCTAACAGTGTCATAACGAGAATAATGAAATAGTACAAAACGAGAAGCACGATTTTGAACACTTTCGGTGACATTTATTGGAGTAGTTTGCTTCGGCATACTCTTGTTTAGAGCGAACAAGTGTTTTGTAGAAGGTTAGTTTAAGTTCACTTGGTACCGTTTTAAAGTTACCGCGTATGAACCCCAGGGCACTATTCGTTAAGCACGTGTTCACTGTATACGTTTCATGTAAGGTTATTGGTCATCTAAAGCACACGATACTTGTAGGAGTCAATTCTAATGTGGTAGCATTGATTAAATAAGGAAGTGTGTTAGCATTGCTGTTAAATGAGATACATGCATAGATTTACATTTGTTAATGTTAATTCATGCGCCAGTTTATACACCACAGAAATTTTGTCAAGGTTATTTTGTAGTTTGCTGGAGTCATCAGGGCTAGTAATATTGTGATAGATTACACAATCGTATGCAAATAATATAACAGAAGTGAACTCTCTGGTACTTAATTAATAAAAATGAGAGCAGAGGCCAAAAAGCAGACCCTTGTGAAACCCCAGGTGTTACAGGTACACAGGAGGAAGAGTTGTTCGCAACTGCATACTGTGAACGACCTTGTAGAAAGCTTTTTTTCTGAGCAAGAACATTTTGGTCAAAGTGTAATTTATTAAGCTTTAGAAAAAGTACGTCATAAGAAGCAGCTTTAGCGAACTCTAGAAAAATGCAGTCAGTATCAAAAAGAGAATCAATGTTTCCAAATACCGGAGTCAGCAAAGAAAGTATAGCTGGGCTTCGCATGAAAATATTTTTCTAAAACCATGTTGAGTGGAGTTAAAGAATGAGTTTGATTCTAAAATGTTTACAACATGTGAATAAGCATCCACGGCGGCCGCATTTCGATGGAAGTGAAATGCAGAAAACACGCGTGTACTTAGACTTAGGTACACGTTAAAGAACCCCAGATGGTCAAAATTGATCCGGAGTCCCCAACTACGGCATTCCTCAAAATCAGATGGTGGCTTTGGCATGGTACATCCCATAATGTATTTTTGAAATACCTTGCATGAAATGCTTACTTAGTAAGCACGATTGGACAATAGTTTGGGGGGATTGGAGATTACCCGACTTCTGGATTGGAATCACCTGCCCTAACGTCCAGTCACTGGGGCAGGATTGAGCACACACCTGTACACTTCAGAACTTTTGAATATCAAATCCGGACCTGGAGAAGGTGCAAAGCTTTTCATTAGCTTGTTAACACCAATTCAGTCAATAAAGATTCGATCCATTAGTTCGAAATTTTAACCAGGTACGGGTGGGACTGCGTTAAAGAGTGTTGTTTTTGAAATATTCTAGAAAACAGGTTATTTAAATCACTGCACCGATCTGGAGGGACATTAATGCCATCATCTTCAAGCGTCTGTTTCACCAAATTATGGGTGGGACCGTTTTTTTACTAACTTTGGTAATGTAACATTACTAGAAAGTGTTTTTTGTATTGGTGACAGCATGAATGTACTCGGCGCTAGCTTGGTAGTATTGAGATCAGTTGTCATCCCGGCTAGTACATTTTACACGATGGAATTGGCGCTTTTTGTTCTCAGGTACCTAAGTTAGTCGTTGTACTACAGTGAACGCTTATTAGACGCTATGTTTATCATTGGTACAAAACGATCAATGGTAGATAACACTTTATTTTTGCAAATTATCCAGTTTGAGTTTGCTTGAGTGCAATTGAAAACTAACACACTCAAATATAAATGCACGAAAAAATGTGCAATGAATGAAAAATGTGTGTGAATGAAAAAATTGGCAATGAATACTGTGACGACTTTTATTTTTTAATATCTTTTGTGGATTGCTGCCGCAGTAAACTGGCCTCCAAAAGGCGAATTGTTTTCTTTCTTTTTTGAGGGCGTGTGTAATTATCAATAGCAATTTTTTTAATACGAATCGAATATCTAATTGAATAATTATGTGCACAGGAATTTATTAGTAAGTTGGGTTAATTTGATATGTTGGTACATTGAAATTACTTTGTCAGTGTTACAAAAGTAGACAAGTAAGCCGTTATACTAAAACATTGTGTGTTTGGCCCAGGTTAACTTGGAGAATTTAGTAATTCCCCCTAGGCTGTTCTCACCAGCCTGTGCCTTATTATACAGCATCAAATGCTCGTAAGCTCGGAGGCTTTAGACCCTGTGCCAGTCGTCACTCATCGTACTTGCTACGATGCAATAAACTCAGAATTGGAGGTGGTGCAGCAAAAAAAAAAAAAAAAAGTGCGCCCGCGCTGTTCGCAAGACCGTGCACGTTGGTACTGAGAAGCAGGCTTTCTCGCCAAGTTTATTCGTTTAGTGGCTAAGTATGCTTTACAGTCAAAATTTCGCCAGCAGCATGAAATTATCACTAAATTCAGCACTATATCGCTCCAGTACTCTTAGATCAGATAGAAACAAGTGCGAAGATCCGTATGTGCTCCCGCACAGCCAGGAATATGTTCAATTTGTTAAAAATATTCGTATCCAACCGAATTTTCGAACATTTTCGAATATCTATATTTCGAATGGAATTCGAATAATGAAAATGTAATCATCGATAATATTAGAACTTTTCAAATATTCAGATCCTACTATTTTGCGGGCGGGTATGGGTTTCGCGGACCCCTAAAATGGCATCGTGGACCCCCTGGAGTCTTTAGGCCCACATTTAAGAACCACCAACTTGAGTACACACACGGGTGACTTGACGGAGATGGTGTAGCACAACCTCACCTGGAGCCCGTGTCCCCTTATGGCCATCCGGACGAGGGGGGTGGTGCAGCTGCTCGCCTTGGCGAGTCGTGATGATGCTGCCATAGGGAAATTCGATGCAGCATTGTTGTACTCGGGTACTATGTGCACCAGGAAAGAGCACGCCTAGATGTTTAAGCGGCCTGGTATCGACGAGAAGGGCCGTGAATATCTGGTACGGGCTTTGGGAGGAACCAGGGGGCACACTGCTTCCTCGTTGCTAAATCAACGCTCATTAGAAACTTCCTTTTCAATCGCTGGTTCAACCTTTAGCATTGTGCGACGGACAAAACCATCCAATTCCTGATCATGAGGCCGCCGAACAGCTTAACAACTTCTTTTCTTCTATGTTTACTGCCGAACCTGTCGACAATTTACCTCCCCTTTCTTATCACGAGCATACCGTGATGCCCGACATCACATTTTGCCCGAACGGCATTGCAAAACTAATCGACTCGTTAAAACTCTCATCCTCATGCGGCGTGGACGGTATCAACGCGAAAATGCTGAAAAACACGAAATCGATTACTAGTGTTATACTCTGCCATATTTTCCAGCAGTCACTATCAACAGGAGTGGTGCCGGTGGACTGGAAAGTGGGTAAGATTGTTCCAGTACCCAAAAAAGGCCCTCCATCTTTGTGTAGCAGTTATCGCCCTATTTCACTTTCTACTATCTGTTCTAAACTAATGGAACATGTGATCTACTCAAACATTGTTAGGTTCTTAGACTGCAATAACTTCTTTCACCCCAGTCAACACGGCTTTCGCGCAGGCCTCTCATGTGACACCCAACTAGCTTTATTTTATAACGACATTAGTTCCAGCCTTGACTTAAACATACCCGTTGATGCTCTGTTCTTAGACTTCGAAAAAGCATTCGACAAAGTTCCGCATCAACGGCTACTCCTAAAACTTTCTCGACTAAACATTAATACACCTGTATTGAATTGGATTCGCAGTTTTCTCACCAATCGACAACAGTTTGTCTATGCTAATAACCACTCATCTAACCGATCCCCCGTAATCTCTGGTGTGCCGCAAGGCACTGTACTCGGACCCCTACTTTTTCTTATTTATATTAACGACCTCCCAGCTAATGTTTCTTCTACCATTCGTCTATTTGCAGATGACTGCGTCGTATACCGTTCCATTAGAAATAACGCAGATAATATTACCCTTCAAAACGACCTAAACCTTATCGAGTCCTGGTGTAACACATGGTTAATGTCCTTAAATATAAAGAAAACTTCACTAATATCTTTCCACCGCAGGCCACATTACCATGCAGCACAATACATCATTTTTGACTCCGTAATATCATCCACTGAATCGTATAAATATCTTGGCGTAACATTTTCAAGCAATCTCTCCTGGTCTACCCACGTGGCTAACATAGCTAACTCCGCTAATCGCACTTTGGGTTTTCTTCGTAGGAACTTAAGACTCGCTCCACCATCAGTGAAACTAATAGCTTACCTCACATTTGTTCGCCCTAAGTTAGAATACGCATGCTCTGTTTGGGACCCTCATCAATCTAACCTATCTAATATTCTAGAATCAGTACAAAATCGTGCAGCTCGTTTTATTTACTCTGTATACTCTTACCATTCTAGCGTTTCCGAGCTTAAGGCTCGTGGTCACCTCACCAACCTTGAATTACGACGTCACATATCTAGACTATGCCTTTACCACAAAATCTATAATGCTCCCTTCGAAGTTCCAGGCATCTTACCAGTCCATCGCTTATCCAGCCGCACAAACCACCCCGGAGTGGTTTATCCTCCCCCGGCGCATTCTACCACGCATCTTCACTCATTTTTTGTGAAGACAGCACGGGACTGGAACCATCTGCCTACAACTGCCGTGCACCACTCCGATCCACATCAATTCAGGGCAACACTGGAATCATTCTTTCAATGCAATTAAAACCCATCCCTCATGTAATACCCCAACTGGGGCCTTTGAGGTATAATAAATGAAATGAAATGAATGAATGCCAGCCCCACCTGCTGCAATCTTTGGCAGCCGAGATGCCGGGATCTTTTGACGTGTGCCACCTGGCTCTAGTGCAGGTAGCACTTGAAAATCGGAGACAAAAGTCTGATTACGAAGCTCGAAAGACGGTGCAACAACCGGCATCACGAACACGAGCATATAGTCATCGGCCCAAGTTAGTAGACCACTTGGCCACCATAAGTTCGTCATGGACATGTCATGCTGTGCATGTATGTATACATGTCATTAATTTATCTTAGTTTTGCCATGCATCTCATAACATTTATGGGACTCATGTTGTGGCTTCATATACAGACTATAGCATTCGTGATAATTATTTTATATTGTTCCTACCCTTCCGTAACAAAATACATGGTGTGACATTAATGTCACACGTGCATGTCATGACTCGTAAATCCAGTATATATCCACTTAAAGAAACATGTGTAATTCAATTCATTATAGTCATCTGCATGGTATATCATTCATGTCATTTCCATTTTCTAACAACTTATATTCCAGCATATTTATTACATGAATCAAATGAGAAGCATCACATGAATGACATGACATGATTGTCATGAGTGACACAAATGACATGAGGGAATGGCGTCGTGGTCATTTCATTAACTGGAATATATGAAGATATGTGTGGTGAGAGGTGTTCATGACGCGACAAGAATGGCATGGAATGGTATATCTTGTCGCTAATGAAATTCATGGCATTCATATGCCATGCATGTCATTCGTGTTATATTTGTCATGCCATCCATGTTAGGTGATGCATTCCTTTCATTCATATCCTGATATTTATTGAGCTAAAGAAACGACCACAACAGCATCATGTCATTGATCCCGTTTGTGTGATCACATACATGCCATGAAAAGCAGGTGATGTGAATGACGTCATGACAAGCTAAGCATGTTATGATGCATGCATGTCATGCCGCCTCATATGTATTCTGATATATATCCAGTTGAATAAATGACCACGTAGGAGGCTAGGTAGATATAGACAGATACACTCAAAGTGCCTGAAGTTCACAAAAAATGCTTCACGTTAAAAGTGCTCCGCTTATCCAAAGCGTGTACAAAATTGCGTCTGCCAAGATAGAGCATCAAGAGCAATAGCAATGATGAAATCAACGATATTTAACATGTGTCGCATGCATCTTGAAGCACTTCTGATATAAATGGCGCTGCAATCTTTATTGACATGTGCAAAATGTTTTAGTGAAATGAGTGCGAAGGTTGCATATTTTTTCTCGATGCAAGTATGTTGTCGTATATAGTGGGTTCACTTCTGTCCTTGTTTCACGTGTGAGCACAATTGCCCCCACTTTGAAGATTCCCGTGCCGGTGTAATAAGCTCGGCGACAAAAGTTGGCACAACTCCAAGAATAAGGTCAGCGGCGCTGCGGATGACGTCAGCACCCATCATAGGCCGGCCCTTGGAGAGGCACGTAATCAATTCTGTATTGGTGCTTCGTAAAAAAGTAAGAGAAGCAGAAATAGAGAAACAACGCTCACACGAAACACAGGTTCACTTCGTGAAACAAGGGTCTTTTTTTTCACTGTGTTGCATTGGTCACAATATTCAAGTGGCTTGATAGGTGCGAGCCTGTTAGGCATGAAAGAGTTCCTGTTCTCATTTCTGATGTTCCTGTAGTGAGTTTTCACATGGAGTCTACATTCTGTGAACTTGACAAAACTCACTAAATAATTGAAAACTCTTAATCTTGCAACTGTACACTTTTTTATGATTCTGGAGTAACAAGTTTTCAATGAACAAAATTTGTGCCTGAAAGGGTTAATATTACTGGGATATTCAAAGAGGTTCTGCTTGTAATTTCGATAGTTTTCGCGCGAGGTAATGTAAATGCACGGAAGGATACCCAATGATACTGCGCAGTCCTTGCATTTGAGAAAGCGCTTCAAACTTTCAACTGTGTCTCTTGCCATCCGGTTAGAAACGGTAACGCACACTGGGAGAGTAATAACCGTCTTCGTTAACAGAATCGTGGCATGTGCCATGGATTCCAGCGATAAATAATTTCAAATATCTCTTCAGAGCAGGTAACGAGAGCATCATCTGGATTTCCTTATTTCTGGCGCTTTGAATGAAACAGCAGTGGCAACGAGACTGAAAGATCCTACCGATTCCATTGTTTTGTTCCGCCTCAGCAATCACCAAAGTCCTCATGATAGAAACACAATTGCAACTTCACCATGTTTAAGTTGCATGAACCGTCCCGCTACTGCCTGATGGACTGGGCTATCTTCACTCTACATAGCCTCACCATATGACATATTTCTTTCACTTCCCATACACCTATGAGGGAAGTGGTACTTTCTGTTAAAGTTCAGTTTAACTGGTGTTCGCAGAAAGATGGGTTCCGTTAGCCAACTAAAGTTGACACCACTGTTCTGATTATGCTGCATTTCCGTTTAAGCAAGTTTTGTTTATTCGGAGTCCACTGTATTTGATACTTGCTATATTTGTATTCAGTTAGTATTCGAAGAAGTTTATCTTTGCCAACTTCTACTAATAATTTAATTCATAGTGAAATTCGAAGTGTTCGCCATCTATCTCCCTTGCTGATGTTTTCAACTATTAGGTTAAAAGGGAACATCCCACAACCAGCTGACGAAGAATTTGGATCTCCTAGCCTTTCAGATAGCAGCTCTTACAGCCCTCTCAAGCCATTTGAGCTCAAATTCTCCTCGCCCGACTTTGAAAAGTTCAACAATCCTTTCAAGGACTGCCCAGGGGGCTACAGATCTCCGGACCTTTCGCAATATGGTAAGTGTTTTTAAAACATGGGTGACACCTGTAGTCTCAACCCTGTTGTGTAAACGCGCTGGGCCCATGCCAAATGTTGGTCATACTGGAACACAGGACACAGTATGACCACCATATCTCATTGTAACTCATTACCTCCTATATTGAAAGTGATACTGTATATTATGTACTATTGACATAATGTGCGAACACACAGATGATTCCGTGTCATTAGGGCTAGCCTTTTGTTGTGCTTTTTTCTCCATACGGATAGTGTGGTAGAAGCCCTCTAATATTAATGTTTTCCATGGGACCACTAGAAGAAATTGTGACACCCGTTAAACGTATTGTGCGAACATGCTGCAAAATATTCAAACACGCTACGATCGGCTCAGCTTCTAATGCATTTTCCAACTGATAATGCGGATGTGGTCTTGATGGGTACTGCCTGAAATACAGTTAAACCTCGATATAACAAACTTCAATATAACCAAATTCTCAATATAACGAACTAAACTTTTCATAACCTCTTGTCCATAGAACACATGATTTAGAACCTCAATATAACGAAGTGGGTTTATACGCGATTTTTTATAATGAAATTTCAATGCCGCCGCAAAAGAATACCAAGAGAATAAAAGGAAACTTCCGCGGACGCAGATGGTCAGATGATTGAATTACAAGCGGCTCCTTGCGAACGCACCTCTCAAATCGCACTGCGCGACATGAGCGACCGACGAAGTCCCGTATAAAGTCCAAGTGCGATAAGATACTACCACGCCCCGTGCAGTGTGTGCTTCAGGTGTGAGTGAAAGCGTGTCAGGGTGCGACAGGAAAGGTAATGGCGTCGCGAGAGTGCCTTCCCGCACTCGCTCGCTTTGCTCGTGCGGCCTTGATTTCTGGCGCGGATCTCGGCTGTGGCTGCGCATAGCTGTAAGTGCGGCTGAGGCTGAGCGCATAAGTAGGCGCGCACTCCCCCTGCTTAGAGCCTTTCATGTAGCTTAGCAGGTTTCCCTGGGAACAATATGCCCTAGCACCCCTGCTCCAGTGGATGCAATTTTCAGCAACGTTGAAAAAACCTGGCGTGACTCCATCGCTGCTAGCTTAGTATTCAAAATAACAAGGCTTGTTTGAATATAGATTTTTTTGTTAGAAGAAAAATTTAAGCTAATAGTAATTAGTTCCAAATAATGTCAAAGTGAATGGTCTGAATACTAGTTGCGGAATTACATAAAAGCTTGACACAAATGCCATATAATAACAAATTTGGAAAAAATAAAAAATAAAGAGGTTGTTTGCTTGCAAAGCAGAAAATAGATTTCTCTCTTGAACCGGTTTATTATCAGTGCTGTTTGAGATATTTTCATGTGAAAACGCAAGTTCACCATTCTTTTCATTTTCGTTCATTTAGAGGCTTTTGTTGTGCCTCAGCGTATTTTGTAATTTTAACGTGATAGCGTTTAGGGCCAGCAGCAGAAAATCTGGCGTCATCATCCGGCGTGTGATCGCGGGTGGAGGAGAAAATCATCCAACCACATCTACCGCACTGGCCCTCCACGTGATGCAAAGTTTCGGTGAACAAAAATTTAATTTCTCGCAGTGACATCCACCAGAAAAATGGTAAAGTACAGTTTTACCATTCGGCGTCGGATTCGCCGTCGGATTGTTTACCAATAGGCGTCGGATTGTAATTTGAATGTACGAGAAAACCTAATGCTCCTTCGAGAAAACTCAAACATTTCTATCAGGCCTGCGCACGCCGGGGTAACAGCAAACAATTATTAAAATAATAAAAAGTGCTAGGGCCTTCACATTTTAATATAAGACCACTTATACTGCCCCTGGAAAAACGTCTTTCCAGCAATGCATTTCAGTTTAAAAGGGAAGCCAACTTTAAGGGGATTGGTGTAAGCTTGGCATTTGTAAGCTGGCTTTCCCAAGTTCAGCGTTGCAGTGAATGAAGTCTACTTGCCGTATGCGAACGATGCGATGCGAACGGGTCACGATAACGCTATCACGTTCAACTCTTAAAGGCGAAGCTTTAGCGTCCTCCAATTTTTGTGATGGTCGAGCACACTAGAGCTTTTTGTGTTCAACGATTAATGTGATGCTGCAAAGTGCGATTTTGACTGTCATCTGGTAGCTTAGGCTGCGTTGCACAAGTTCATTTCGATGCTTTCTGTCTACATGCAAGCTTAACCTGTTCCATCTAGTAAGTGCGCAAACAGAACTTCATAGGCACGCTCTCTGCTTTTGCATCCCTCAGCCTAGCTCGTGTGCACAACCTGACATGGATCAGTCATGGGCATTAATTTCCTGCGTCGGTTTGCCACCCGTTGCCATACCTACATTTGCCGTCAGGTCTTACCAGCCGTACAGCTCTCAGGTAGTTGACAAGCCATATCATGAGCAAAAGTGAGAGCACGGGAGACGACCTGAATGGCGGCTTCTTCACAGCTGCCATTTTTAATGGTATCGTGCCTGCAGAACCTGCACAAAAGTCGAACAGGGCACCTTAAATAAGCCGTTCAAAATTTTGCTGGTCGTTATACATTGGTTCTATAAAGAAGGTTGTGGTGCTCTTGGATCGATCTTCAAATAATCAAGCAGGTGCACTAATCAAGTCAGTGGCTGTAAATGAATTGGTCTTTGGCTTGACTTTGCTGTGAACAATTTCATGGCAACGGTACTTGCTGAAACTGAAATTTGTAATTGATTATACATGTCTTTAATATATATGCACTTCAAAAATATTGCACTCCTCTAAAACTTAAAACACTGACATAACTATTGTTTGTTGGGAGCAAAACACAAAAGAAGCACAACCTGCGTGTGCATATACCGTTGACATCAAGAAATACATCAGCAAGCAGCTGCATCTCACAATCGAAGAATGTGATAGAAGCTTCAGGTTCACAATTGTCATGACTGGTGTTATCTTCATATTACCATTGTTTTCAGCTGTGATGTCAAGTATGTATGCTTTCAAACTACGTTTCTACGTTTCTGACATTCGCATACAATTCTCAAAGATGAAGTACTGTGCACCAGTATGAAACATATAAAGGTGACAAAAGCCATATTGCAAAACAACCAGGGCAGTCTGTGTCCAAAGCTGTTCATGTCTAGTGATGAGCTGCTCCCTAGTAGATTTATTTATTTTGTTTCTTAATTCAGAGGAATCCTCGCCAAACCTTACACCCCCACCCATGACCTCGACAACTGATGACGAAAGGAATGTGGCGATCCGCTGGCGAGACTCGCGTGCACATAACAGTGAGTATCCCTACTTGGATGCATGTATCAAAGCAGACTGACATGTGACATCTTCTTCGTTTGTCAAATAAAAGCTCTCATCTCGCCCTGCCTTGGTTAGCAGTGCATGGCGTCTCAGTGGTGATGGTGTTTTGCTGCTGCAGCTCCCAATGTCGAGGGTTCGATTCCAGGCCACCATGGCCGCATTCCAAATGGGACACAATATAAAAGACGCTTATGTGCTAATTATGCAACTGAGTGCAACGGAGTCTTCAACTTTAACATCTCTAATTGTCCGGCATTTCTTTGGGATGTTGAACCAGATTATTCATTATAAAAGTAACGTTTCCAACCAAACATGTGTAGTTTATTACTTGTGGCACATTG
The DNA here is from genome assembly GCF_013339745.2 of Dermacentor silvarum. NCBI lineage: Eukaryota > Metazoa > Arthropoda > Arachnida > Ixodida > Ixodidae > Dermacentor > Dermacentor silvarum. Next base: position 434,895,093 of record NC_051154.1, read on the forward strand.
GGGCCACCTCTTCTCCTTCCTTAGAAGTTAAAAGATGGATGGGGGTGGTGTGCAGTTGTAGTACAGAGAAATCTTAATATAATGAGCTTCAGGGGACAGCAGCAAATTGTTCGTTAATTTGAGGTTGTTACAGTTAAAGCCCCAAAAATAACCATTCCACCAATCAACCCATCAGTTGTCACCGTATGAACTAGCATTCCCGATTGGCAGTCAGCCTCTAGAATCTGTGCTGGAGTACGTGTACCTGAGTCATTTACTTGCAAGGGATCCTGATTATGAGAAGGAAATTCACTAACAAATAAAGGTGGGTTGCAGTGCATACGGTAGGCATCGCCAGGTCGTTATCGGCAGTTTACCGCTAGCCTTGAAAAAAAAGTGTGCAATGATTACATTCTGATGGCACTGACATCCAGAGTAGTAACATGGAGGTTAACAAAGAACCTCGAGAAAAAAATTACGAATCATGCAAAGAGTGATGGAACGAGAAATTATGTGACGTTTTAAGAGAGAAGACAGTGGTGTGGATTAAAGGGCGAATGGGGGTTAGCAGATATTCTACAGCTGACGTTAAGAATAAGAAATATACTTGGGCTGGTTACAAAATGGGTTACAAGATGGTTACAAAATGGGTGCCAAGAGAAGGAAGCGCATTTGTGGATGGCAGAGAATTAAAAGATGTGCAATAAAGTTGGAAAATTCGCAGCCATAACATTGGATCAGCTGGTGCAAGACGGGGGTAACTGAATATCGTTTGTACAGACGTTTGTCCTGCAATGGACGTAAACATGGCTGATGAGTTTGCGCAATATGCAATAAATGTGGCATGAAGTCTCGTATGTTTATGTAGCAAAATGTGATGCAGTTATTACATAGCAGGTGTCTCAGCTGAGAACCTTCTTGCTGCCAACTGAGTGAAGTGCCAAATTTATGTGACAGGCTGTCACGGTACACTCCTTCATTCAAAAAGTTAAAGTGGAAAAAACTGAACTAAACGTGGTACGTCTCACACTGGATACGCAGCGATGCACAAATATAGCATCATTTGACATACCCTTCAGTCTACAGGTTGTTCTATCACACCTGCAAACGCTCCCGAATTTTTCGTAAGGTTTAGGAACTTCGGCTCGATCTACGATCTTACTGATGTTGCGTCAAGTTTTACGACAAATTAATTCTGTTCTCGGAAAAGTTGCGAAGTGAAAACATGGAGCAGGGCAGCATTGCAAAACAAGCATTCAAAAACTAAATTCTGATCATGCGGATATTTGCTCCGTCCTCTCGTGTTAGCGCAAGAGGCCATATGTGAGAGGGTGTATACATGCTTCAGACAGGTTTAAGATGAGTTCCTTAAGTTGGCCGAATCGTCAAGAGCAATGTCATTGCAACACCCAGCCACTCTGATATTTTGTGCGCGTTGCAAGTCTCTACTGTTCCAAGTTTGCTTCTGCTTGTGTTCTGTCTGAAGGTAAATCACGGTAAATAAAGTGTGAATGTTGCTACGAAATGTGTGTGCTCAAGGCATACATTTACAAAACTCTTGCAATACACACCCCCTGCTCCTTGTTATGCACACAGAGATTCTTATGAATTTTAAATGATCGCTAACAATAATGCTTCCTCTCCTTGCTCTGTTGAATCTAGCGTCCCTCAAGGTTCCGTTTCAGGTCCACTACTATTCCTGATCTATATAAATGATCTTCTAGACAACATTAACTCTAGTATAAAGCTATTTGCAGACGAGTTCATTATCTATAGCGAAATAAATAACCTTAATGATACACTTGTCCTTCAATCTGACCTAAACAAAGTATCTGAATGGCGCAATAAATGGTTAATGACGCTTAAGATCAGTAAATCAAGTACATGACATTTTCGCGAAGCACTAATTGGGTGAGCTGAGTAGAGGCGAGTACAGGCTAACATTTGTCTGCACGTGACATTCTCTCGGCAGAAAGTTGCCTCGGCCAGCTACTTGAGCTTGCAAGCTTTGTTTTACTTTAGCCTGCAATCCAGAAGTGGACATTGTTTTTCTGTAAAAGAGCAAGCCAGACTGTTGAGAACATTAAGCATGGAACCACCCCCTTATTCAGAAATGCCTCTTAACATAAAGCCCATGCTTGACTTGATCTAAATGACGCCTGCCGTGAATGGGCTGAGAACGCGCATTGTGTTTCCTTCAGCACACTCATGGCAAGCATGGGCTTCAAGTGAAGATGCATTTGTGAATACGTAAGTTCATTTGTAAGTATCCTCATAGGGTGCTGAAGGAGACGTTGGCTGCTAGGACACTGCACAGGTATGCCTGTGTTGTTTCTGCCAGAAGAAAGTGCCACAGTTTAAATCCTCATTTGTCTTCAGATTGAACCAGGAACCATAGACACTTCAGTGGGGTTGCTATACCAGTTGAACTAACTAGAAGGCATGCGTACGGTAGGCGAAGAGTTTATTGAGTTGTTGCATCGGAACCGCATGAGCTGGTCAGTGACTTTGACTTGACAAATCCACGTAATCTCAGGGAACGAAGTCTGCACATGTGCACAAAGTGGAGGAGGCCTTTCCAAGATTGGGAACCGTAAGTAATGTCAATTGGGTTCTAGACTCAGGTGCCTGGTCATCAATTGACACGACTAGAAAACCTTCCGGTGCAAGGAAGCTCACCACGCACTTTGTTTTGTGTAGGACTTGAAGTGGTCTACAAGATGCCACTCTGGTGCAGCAGTTGCTATACTGGTCCGATTGGAAACACACACACTTAAAAGCAACAGCAAAGCCACCACATCTTGCTGGGCCAGGACAGTCAAAGATGTCAGCACAGCCTACTGTTCGAGCGCACGTGTCCTGCCAAGCATCGGAACCTAACATTTATTTTTGAGGCATTTAGCTTGGAAAAGATGACTGCATGCAGACTCCCGCACGCAGATCCGTTGGCAGTCGTAGCAACCACCATAGCAACGCGAGGCCTAGCTGCTTCAACGTTCGCTACCAAGGTTCTTTCTGTTGGATGCCGTGTTTTTGATTGAAACAATTCGCCGCTGTTAGCAATGGAGCCGACTCCGCCTCTGTAATCCCTGCCAATGTCTTGGAAGCTCAGAAAGCACGGCGCGTTGCACAATGCCAGTTCCCGAAAGTCAGCTTCGCCTCCATACAGCAATGTTTCGCGATGAAGCATACGTGAAGTGTTGCGGTTAAGCATACCAAGAGTGGGAAGGCGAATTGTCACAAGACATTGTATGTATTCTTTATACACTCGAGCAACCGCCGTCTGCTCTCGCAGTACGAGCTACGATACCCCTAATAAGTCTACTGGCAGGCTTTCAGAGCTATTTTAGAAGTGCCTGTGGTGATTCAAGGCCTCAGCAGCAGTCAAAGGCATGCGTACGTTTTTTCGGACGTTTTCGCGGCCCCTAGGGAGTCCGAAAAATTGGACGTTGATTGTATGCCGAGTAAAAACTCTGTATGATTGAACTATACTGAAGGACTTTAAAAGATGTACTGCTTTACAACCGTTCGGGCTGTTGCAAATGTATTTTTGTTAGCCAGATTTGTAGCCTTCGAAGAACAATTGGGGAATGCATTGAAGTATATACTAATGACAATATGCGTAAGGAATTCAAGGATATTTTAGGTACAATGTATGATACTATGCAGGTAGAGTTCCGTTTTAGGAGGAACCATAAAACTTGCAAATGGCGTGCTTGTATGGAAGTCAAACTGGCAACTGGGGAGGCGAAACCGGCCGTGCCGGTGAAAATCGGGCCAGATGGCAACCGTAACCATACAGTGGAGAGGTCAGGCACATTGGCTGGGAATTTTAATGCATTGGTACTACAGTACAACCTCATTCATACGTTTAGGGGGGAAAAGATAAAAAATGTTCTCAGACAACATAGGACCCGACGTAAGTGACAATTGGACAAGGTTCACATCTACGTAATGTGAAGCGTAGCGCGAATCGTTGCAGTACGAGATCTCGGCGCGCGTCGAGCTGGTAGGGCTTCGGTCTTCCGAGACACATTTTATTATTTTCCTTTTGTGAAGTGTATTAGTACAGCGACAGGAAACCAAAACAAAATAGAACTGGTCGATGAAGCCTGCTGCCGCCGGAGTGAAACGTGACGCCCGCATTGCGCCACCTGCAGCAGGGAATGGCGGCGCTTTCGGTTATCGCCTACTTCAAGCGTGCAGTTTGCTTCTAATGGCACTGCGCCCCAGGTACTGTAAGGTGAAGATACTTATCGCAATCGGGTTAGCGGCGATAGCTGTGAATGCGTTGACCTGGGGAGGAGATTTGCTGGTACCGGAATAAGAAACTGAGTGTTCGCCGACGTTTGCACGTGAGCTGGGCAGGCAAGTATTGCAGGGAAGCTGATGCAGCGAGGGCTACTGTTCATCATGCGCACCTCACGCCTTCTCTTGTTTACATGAAATCTAGCGGCCGAAAAATTTATCATTATGCAAATTTGGCAATGTACTGAACATTGGTGCCGAAATATCCTGTTTTCCTCGAATGGTTGAACCGGTAAAAATGAAGCGTAACTATATTGGATAACTTTTTGCCCTCTTTATCGCGAACGTTGGCACCAGAAAATCGTACGTAGGGGGATCGTATCAACAAGTTCTACTGTATATAGACTGACGTCACCACTTCGTCGGTAACTAACAGAAAATATCGTTCAATCGTAAAGGCGCTGCAATCTAACGCAGAGTCGAAGAGCTAGCCATCATAAGGGAATAATCTGAGACTGGCAATTGATGCATGCGCCTTATGTTTCAGAGCAACTTTGGCATGAAAGAAGCCTGCGTGCAATGGTGGCCTAAAGGTTATAGGGTTGGGCTACTGCATTAGGAGAGTGGTTCAATCCCACCATTGGTCACTCATTTCTCTATAGTGTTATAGGTGTGGTCATCTACTTTGGAGATATTAACAGATAACTGTAGGTGTGTAGAGCAGACGTTAGTGCATCACTGCACATGAAATCACAAGTTTGTAAGAGATACGAGGTATAGAAACGCCACTTTGACAAGTGAGTCAGCAAGGGCGCCCGGAAAGCATGTACGCGCCGCTGCTAAGACGTCAGTCATCACAATCTAACATGCATTAGCATACATGGAGAGATTGCGGTGCTAAGTTCCGGTCTAGTTCTCTCTTTTCTCACTTATGCATGTACAGTCAAACCCACTTATAACGATCTATCAGCAATAAGGACCACATTTCAGTGGATTTACGATTTTCCGGCCCTCTTATGGAAACTGCTTCCAGATATAACGAATTTTTAAAAAATCGGCCGGCTGCTACAACAAAAAATAGATCACATACGAAACTGGGTGCACGGCTGCGCGCACCCCGCTCCCGTCCAAACACGACGCTGTTACGGCCTTCAAGATGAGAGAGCGACACCCTTGCACGGATTTTGGCAGCCGCGAAAAAGGTTTCGTGTGGTCACGCATTTTCAAGGCATGCCTCTAGTACGGCGGCATGCCACGTAGAGCACAAGGTCCCTAGCTACAAGTGTGCAATATCGGATGCTCCGACGGCGTCAGTCGTTTTCGCATAATTGTTTATGCGGCACCACGTGCATTAAGCCTGTCAACGATTTGGAAAGGATATTTATGTCTTTCCACCATGGTAAAAATGGCCACTAAAGCGTTCCTGTCGATGCGACCCGAGTTGCCGAGAAAGCTGAACCACGCGCTGACGCCACGCAATGCTGCAAAGGGTTGGTGGTTACTATGTCGTTCTCAGGAGATCATGGTTCAGTGGCTCTTCGGTTTCAAGTAGCCGATTGCTGATAAGAGTGATGTACGCAGTCGAAATGTCGAGACCATGATGTCAGAGACCTTCACAGACTGGTAGCTTGCCGCACGAGCTTCCGAAGTTTACGCTTCCGGCAAACTAGAAGGCTTCGCTCTCATGTGCAGAATAGTCATGTCCCGGTGGTAGTAAAATATATAATGCTCTCGAATGAAATATGGCGGCTGCGCTTGTAGTTTCGAAATGACAAGTGATCGGAAGCGGGAGCCATTTTGAAAGTGCTGCACAACGCCACATTTCGTTCTATCGTTTCCAACGGAAGTTGACAGGAACGTGCCGGAATGCACTGGTAACAAAAATGATACTGAAAATCTCGTTATTGGACCAAGTGGCTGCCGAATTGGAACTGCTGACGCAAGCTTCAGTGTGGTTACTTTTTTATCCTATTTAAGCGCGAGTCCATATATAATGAATTACTGATATAACGATCGCATTTCGCAGAACTGGCAAGTTCGTTATAAACCGTGTTCGACTGTAGTGTGACACGCCACGTGCATATTTTTTTTGTTTTACAGTAAAGCAGTATTCGAGAGTTTCCCGTTTTCCATCTGGCAGTGCCAATGTGCGATGGCATAGTCCGTGTCGAGGAGGACCAGGCGCATTTTTCAGAGAAGAGCTGGTGCATTTAAGCCAGTGCAACATATAGAAACATGCATCAGACGACCACTTTTTCAGACACGTGATTTTTCGTAATTTCACGTCATCGCCACATAGGTAACCCATTAAGCCAATGTATAAAGACGTCTGAAATTTTGGATGCTAAAACCAATCACCCTGACGGCGTTGCGCATTCTGCCACCGGAAGATTTACCGAATTCACATCAATTGGTTCCACACAGTATGGGTTCTTCATTCTACAGTAGGAAGCAGGGCTCCCTCTACAGGAAGGGCACGTGGGCTTTCCTTTGAAATTTGACCTGTATTCGCACTGTGAATCAGTTTGATGCTTTGCCAAATGATTGCCAATCTGGGATTAAGCACCGCACTTGTTTGTGCACATGCCCAAACCCTGTGAGGATACCTTTAATCTCAACTACACTATCTACCGCCGTGGTGGTCTAGGGGCTTTGGCATTGCGCTGCTAATCTCGAGGGGGCTTCATCAAATTACAGCCATGGCGGCCGCATTTCGATAGGGGCGAAATGCACAAACGCCTGTGTGCAGTGCAATGCGTGGACGCTAAAGAACCCCAGGAGGTCAAAATTGATCTGGAGTCTCCAACTACAGCGTGCCTTATAATCATATTATCGTTCTGGCACGTAATTCCTCTAGATTTTTTTATTTTTAAACTAGACTATCAGCTACTCGTTTTCTCTACAACCTACACCACTGTATTCATGCCTACCATTTTCGTTCCATTGCTCATCCTTCACGTCAGCACCATTGGCTATAGTACTACTAGAATGGACTGATTGTATATTTCTTTCAATGGAATGCATTACACGACAACATTAAGTTAAGTTGCTGTCAATATTTTTATAACGGTGAGGCATTCTCCTAAGACTGCCTGTACGCCCTCTGCGGTTGAGCCATACTGACACCTGTCGACCCTCGCAGTTGGCAGTGCTGTCATCAAACCAGCGTCGGAGCCTTGCCGGCAGCAATTTGGTGCACCGGCACCCATCAACACTCCCTCTCCGAGCTCGTGGATTCCGTGCATGCCACGGACCTGTTCGACTGCACGTACCCAACACGAAGTCGGGCATTGCAGCGAAACACAGCACTCCTCCACTTCTGTCGGCAGCTCTTTGCCATGTGGCAGGCTCGATGAGGTTTTTTAATATACAGTGCAATCTCGTTGATACGATCTGCACGAGAACCAGAAAAGAAAGCGTATCATCCGAAAACCATATGATCCAATATATTATTCAAACAAATCGTATCATCGGGAAAAGAAAAAGAAATGTATTATCTCGAAAAACATAATCTGCAGAATTGTAACAACGAGATTCCACTGCTACATACCAGTCACATATGTGCGATGCAGTGGGCCCCAGATATTTTTAGTTTGATAAATATATTAGTTCATTACGCTGCAATTGTTTGCAATGCATTTAAGAAATGACGTACTTCCATGCCGTGGAGGGCAGCGAGTATGACATGCTCCGGGTAGTTCATACAGTAGTACTAATACGGAGGCCTCCGACAGCGTTCTCTGTCCACTGTGCCACCCTGTCCACTGTGCCTCGGACGCAATAGGTTTTCTTCTCAGAACTGAGAACACATATTTTTCACGCCTACAAAGTTAACAGTCAAGGGCACTGCGTTTTTTTATTTCTGGCCATAAGAATCGGGTGTGCATTGCAATCAAGAGCATGTTAGAGCGCAGTGAATGAGGTATGTCATGTTGTTGTGGCCCTGTGCAGGTGATGAAGCCTACGAGCCCCAGGAAGCCGCTGCCACATGTGTGGATGCCACGACATATGCCAACGAGACAAAAACATGTGCTCCGGAAAAGTGAGTTTTCTGGGCCTGTTGCCATGTTGATGCAGACAGGTGCGCTAGTCCGTGCAGATATGTAGTTTGAAAAGGTCTTCGCTGTACATTCAGGACGACAGACACGTGCAGACATGCCTTTCGCAGTCACAGAAGCTTTATTTATATATTAAATAAATTTCCTGGCCCGAAGAAAGTAGTCGAATGCATGAACAATCAGCACATACATGTGCAGCAATAAACTTTTAACACAAGATGTTTATGGCTCTTCTGAAGCTTGCATTTTCTGGAATAGCGGCGATGGAATTGGCGATGGTGGTTCGAATCCAGCCTTGTTCTTGGAATAAAATAATCCTGGCACAACTTTGTTTGACAGGATGGTACACCAACTTTACGTTTAGCAGCCGCGGTGCCTCAGCCAGCTAAGGCGTTGCGCTGCTGAGCACGAGATCACGGGATCGCATCCCGGCCGCGGCGGCCGCATTTCGATGGAGGCGAAATGCAAAAACGCCCGTGTGCTTGCGTTGTAGTGCACGGTAAAGAACCCCAGGTGGTCAAAATTAATCCATAGTTCTCCACTATGGCGTGCCTCATAAGCAGAACTGTATTTTGCACGTAAAACCCCAGAAACAAGAACTTTACGTTTGTGATCACAGCGGGATGATATGTACGACGGGCGTGTGATAAGTTCATTTAGAGTGGGGTTGAAATTATAGGTCTTATGACAGACGTGCACATTTACGACGGGAGGAGAGTTCAGGCAGACTAAGAGTAAGTTTCAGAGACCTAACAGTGTCATAACGAGAATAATGAAATAGTACAAAACGAGAAGCACGATTTTGAACACTTTCGGTGACATTTATTGGAGTAGTTTGCTTCGGCATACTCTTGTTTAGAGCGAACAAGTGTTTTGTAGAAGGTTAGTTTAAGTTCACTTGGTACCGTTTTAAAGTTACCGCGTATGAACCCCAGGGCACTATTCGTTAAGCACGTGTTCACTGTATACGTTTCATGTAAGGTTATTGGTCATCTAAAGCACACGATACTTGTAGGAGTCAATTCTAATGTGGTAGCATTGATTAAATAAGGAAGTGTGTTAGCATTGCTGTTAAATGAGATACATGCATAGATTTACATTTGTTAATGTTAATTCATGCGCCAGTTTATACACCACAGAAATTTTGTCAAGGTTATTTTGTAGTTTGCTGGAGTCATCAGGGCTAGTAATATTGTGATAGATTACACAATCGTATGCAAATAATATAACAGAAGTGAACTCTCTGGTACTTAATTAATAAAAATGAGAGCAGAGGCCAAAAGCAGACCCTTGTGAAACCCCAGGTGTTACAGGTACACAGGAGGAAGAATTGTTCGCAACTGCATACTGTGAACGACCTTGTAGAAAGCTTTTTTTCTGAGCAAGAACATTTTGGTCAAAGTGTAATTTATTAAGCTTTAGAAAAAGTACGTCATAAGAAGCAGCTTTAGCGAACTCTAGAAAAATGCAGTCAGTATCAAAAAGAGAATCAATGTTTCCAAATACCGGAGTCAGCAAAGAAAGTATAGCTGGGCTTCGCATGAAAATATTTTTCTAAAACCATGTTGAGTGGAGTTAAAGAATGAGTTTGATTCTAAAATGTTTACAACATGTGAATAAGCATCCACGGCGGCCGCATTTCGATGGAAGTGAAATGCAGAAAACACGCGTGTACTTAGACTTAGGTACACGTTAAAGAACCCCAGATGGTCAAAATTGATCCGGAGTCCCCAACTACGGCATTCCTCAAAATCAGATGGTGGCTTTGGCATGGTACATCCCATAATGTATTTTTGAAATACCTTGCATGAAATGCTTACTTAGTAAGCACGATTGGACAATAGTTTGGGGGGATTGGAGATTACCCGACTTCTGGATTGGAATCACCTGCCCTAACGTCCAGTCACTGGGGCAGGATTGAGCACACACCTGTACACTTCAGAACTTTTGAATATCAAATCCGGACCTGGAGAAGGTGCAAAGCTTTACATTAGCTTGTTAACACCAATTCAGTCAATAAAGATTCGATCCATTAGTTCGAAATTTTAACCAGGTACGGGTGGGACTGCGTTAAAGAGTGTTGTTTTTGAAATATTCTAGAAAACAGGTTATTTAAATCACTGCACCGATCTGGAGGGACATTAATGCCATCATCTTCAAGCGTCTGTTTCACCAAATTATGGGTGGGACCGTTTTTTTACTAACTTTGGTAATGTAACATTACTAGAAAGTGTTTTTTGTATTGGTGACAGCATGAATGTACTCGGCGCTAGCTTGGTAGTATTGAGATCAGTTGTCATCCCGGCTAGTACATTTTACACGATGGAATTGGCGCTTTTTGTTCTCAGGTACCTAAGTTAGTCGTTGTACTACAGTGAACGCTTATTAGACGCTATGTTTATCATTGGTACAAAACGATCAATGGTAGATAACACTTTATTTTTGCAAATTATCCAGTTTGAGTTTGCTTGAGTGCAATTGAAAACTAACACACTCAAATATAAATGCACGAAAAAATGTGCAATGAATGAAAAATGTGTGTGAATGAAAAAATTGGCAATGAATACTGTGACGACTTTTATTTTTTAATATCTTTTGTGGATTGCTGCCGCAGTAAACTGGCCTCCAAAAGGCGAATTGTTTTCTTTCTTTTTTGAGGGCGTGTGTAATTATCAATAGCAATTTTTTTAATACGAATCGAATATCTAATTGAATAATTATGTGCACAGGAATTTATTAGTAAGTTGGGTTAATTTGATATGTTGGTACATTGCAATTACTTTGTCAGTGTTACAAAAGTAGACAAGTAAGCCGTTATACTAAAACATTGTGTGTTTGGCCCAGGTTAACTTGGAGAATTTAGTAATTCCCCCTAGGCTGTTCTCACCAGCCTGTGCCTTATTATACAGCATCAAATGCTCGTAAGCTCGGAGGCATTAGACCCTGTGCCAGTCGTCACTCATCGTACTTGCTACGATGCAATAAACTCAGAATTGGAGGTGGTGCAGCAAAAAAAAAAAAAAAAAAAGTGCGCCCGCGCTGTTCGCAAGACCGTGCACGTTGGTACTGAGAAGCAGGCTTTCTCGCCAAGTTTATTCGTTTAGTGGCTAAGTATGCTTTACAGTCAAAATTTCGCCAGCAGCATGAAATTATCACTAAATTCAGCACTATATCGCTCCAGTACTCTTAGATCAGATAGAAACAAGTGCGAAGATCCGTATGTGCTCCCGCACAGCCAGGAATATGTTCAATTTGTTAAAAATATTCGTATCCAACCGAATTTTCGAACATTTTCGAATATCTATATTTCGAATGGAATTCGAATAATGAAAATGTAATCATCGATAATATTAGAACTTTTCAAATATTCAGATCCTACTATTTTGCGGGCGGGTATGGGTTTCGCGGACCCCTAAAATGGCATCGTGGACCCCCTGGAGTCTTTAGGCCCACATTTAAGAACCACCAACTTGAGTACACACACGGGTGACTTGACGGAGATGGTGTAGCACAACCTCACCTGGAGCCCGTGTCCCCTTATGGCCATCCGGACGAGGGGGGTGGTGCAGCTGCTCGCCTTGGCGAGTCGTGATGATGCTGCCATAGGGAAATTCGATGCAGCATTGTTGTACTCGGGTACTATGTGCACCAGGAAAGAGCATGCCTAGATGTTTAAGCGGCCTGGTATCGACGAGAAGGGCCGTGAATATCTGGTACGGGCTTTGGGAGGAACCAGGGGGCACACTGCTTCCTCGTTGCTAAATCAACGCTCATTAGAAACTTCCTTTTCAATCGCTGGTTCAACCTTAGCATTGTGCGACGGACAAAACCATCCAATTCCTGATCATGAGGCCGCCGAACAGCTTAACAACTTCTTTTCTTCTATGTTTACTGCCGAACCTGTCGACAATTTACCTCCCCTTTCTTATCACGAGCATACCGTGATGCCCGACATCACATTTTGCCCGAACGGCATTGCAAAACTAATCGACTCGTTAAAACTCTCATCCTCATGCGGCGTGGACGGTATCAACGCGAAAATGCTGAAAAACACGAAATCGATTACTAGTGTTATACTCTGCCATATTTTCCAGCAGTCACTATCAACAGGAGTGGTGCCGGTGGACTGGAAAGTGGGTAAGATTGTTCCAGTACCCAAAAAAGGCCCTCCATCTTTGTGTAGCAGTTATCGCCCTATTTCACTTACTACTATCTGTTCTAAACTAATGGAACATGTGATCTACTCAAACATTGTTAGGTTCTTAGACTGCAATAACTTCTTTCACCCCAGTCAACACGGCTTTCGCGCAGGCCTCTCATGTGACACCCAACTAGCTTTATTTTATAACGACATTAGTTCCAGCCTTGACTTAAACATACCCGTTGATGCTCTGTTCTTAGACTTCGAAAAAGCATTCGACAAAGTTCCGCATCAACGGCTACTCCTAAAACTTTCTCGACTAAACATTAATACACCTGTATTGAATTGGATTCGCAGTTTTCTCACCAATCGACAACAGTTTGTCTATGCTAATAACCACTCATCTAACCGATCCCCCGTAATCTCTGGTGTGCCGCAAGGCACTGTACTCGGACCCCTACTTTTTCTTATTTATATTAACGACCTCCCAGCTAATGTTTCTTCTACCATTCGTCTATTTGCAGATGACTGCGTCGTATACCGTTCCATTAGAAATAACGCAGATAATATTACCCTTCAAAACGACCTAAACCTTATCGAGTCCTGGTGTAACACATGGTTAATGTCCTTAAATATAAAGAAAACTTCACTAATATCTTTCCACCGCAGGCCACATTACCATGCAGCACAATACATCATTTTTGACTCCGTAATATCATCCACTGAATCGTATAAATATCTTGGCGTAACATTTTCAAGCAATCTCTCCTGGTCTACCCACGTGGCTAACATAGCTAACTCCGCTAATCGCACTTTGGGTTTTCTTCGTAGGAACTTAAGACTCGCTCCACCATCAGTGAAACTAATAGCTTACCTCACATTTGTTCGCCCTAAGTTAGAATACGCATGCTCTGTTTGGGACCCTCATCAATCTAACCTATCTAATATTCTAGAATCAGTACAAAATCGTGCAGCTCGTTTTATTTACTCTGTATACTCTTACCATTCTAGCGTTTCCGAGCTTAAGGCTCGTGGTCACCTCACCAACCTTGAATTACGACGTCACATATCTAGACTATGCCTTTACCACAAAATCTATAATGCTCCCTTCGAAGTTCCAGCCATCTTACCAGTCCATCGCTTATCCAGCCGCACAAACCACCCCAGAGTGGTTTATCCTCCCCCGGCGCATTCTACCACGCATCTTCACTCATTTTTTGTGAAGACAGCACGGGACTGGAACCATCTGCCTACAACTGCCGTGCACCACTCCGATCCACATCAATTCAGGGCAACACTGGAATCATTCTTTCAATGCAATTAAAACCCATCCCTCATGTAATACCCCAACTGGGGCCTTTGAGGTATAATAAATGAAATGAAATGAATGAATGCCAGCCCCACCTGCTGCAATCTTTGGCAGCCGAGATGCCGGGATCTTTTGACGTGTGCCACCTGGCTCTAGTGCAGGTAGCACTTGAAAATCGGAGACAAAAGTCTGATTACGAAGCTCGAAAGACGGTGCAACAACCGGCATCACGAACACGAGCATATAGTCATCGGCCCAAGTTAGTAGACCACTTGGCCACCATAAGTTCGTCATGGACATGTCATGCTGTGCATGTATGTATACATGTCATTAATTTATCTTAGTTTTGCCATGCATCTCATAACATTTATGGGACTCATGTTGTGGCTTCATATACAGACTATAGCATTCGTGATAATTATTTTATATTGTTCCTATCCTTCCGTAACAAAATACATGGTGTGACATTAATGTCACACGTGCATGTCATGACTCGTAAATCCAGTATATATCCACTTAAAGAAACATGTGTAATTCAATTCATTATAGTCATCTGTCATGGTATATCATTCATGTCATTTCCATTTTCTAACAACTTATATTCCAGCATATTTATTACATGAATCAAATGAGAAGCATCACATGAATGACATGACATGATTGTCATGAGTGACACAAATGACATGAGGGAATGGCGTCGTGGTCATTTCATTAACTGGAATATATGAAGATATGTGTGGTGAGAGGTGTTCATGACGCGACAAGAATGGCATGGAATGGTATATCTTGTCGCTAATGAAATTCATGGCATTCATATGCCATGCATGTCATTCGTGTTATATTTGTCATGCCATCCATGTTAGGTGATGCATTCCTTTCATTCATATCCTGATATATATTGAGCTAAAGAAACGACCACAACAGCATCATGTCATTGATCCCGTTTGTGTGATCACATACATGCCATGAAAAGCAGGTGATGTGAATGACGTCATGACAAGCTAAGCATGTTATGATGCATGCATGTCATGCCGCCTCATATGTATTCTGATATATATCCAGTTGAATAAATGACCACGTAGGAGGCTAGGTAGATATAGACAGATACACTCAAAGTGCCTGAAGTTCACAAAAAATGCTTCACGTTAAAAGTGCTCCGCTTATCCAAAGCGTGTACAAAATTGCGTCTGCCAAGATAGAGCATCAAGAGCAATAGCAATGATGAAATCAACGATATTTAACATGTGTCGCATGCATCTTGAAGCACTTCTGATATAAATGGCGCTGCAATCTTTATTGACATGTGCAAAATGTTTTAGTGAAATGAGTGCGAAGGTTGCATATTTTTTCTCGATGCAAGTATGTTGTCGTATATAGTGGGTTCACTTCTGTCCTTGTTTCACGTGTGAGCACAATTGCCCCCACTTTGAAGATTCCCGTGCGGGTGTAATAAGCTCGGCGACAAAAGTTGGCACAACTCCAAGAATAAGGTCAGCGGCGCTGCGGATGACGTCAGCACCCATCATAGGCCGGCCCTTGGAGAGGCACGTAATCAATTCTGTATTGGTGCTTCGTAAAAAAGTAAGAGAAGCAGAAATAGAGAAACAACGCTCACACGAAACACAGGTTCACTTCGTGAAACAAGGGTCTTTTTTTTCACTGTGTTGCATTGGTCACAATATTCAAGTGGCTCGATAGGTGCGAGCCTGTTAGGCATGAAAGAGTTCCTGTTCTCATTTCTGATGTTCCTGTAGTGAGTTTTCACATGGAGTCTACATTCTGTGAACTTGACAAAACTCACTAAATAATTGAAAACTCTTAATCTTGCAACTGTACACTTTTTTATGATTCTGGAGTAACAAGTTTTCAATGAACAAAATTTGTGCCTGAAAGGGTTAATATTACTGGGATATTCAAAGAGGTTCTGCTTGTAATTTCGATAGTTTTCGCGCGAGGTAATGTAAATGCACGGAAGGATACCCAATGATACTGCGCAGTCCTTGCATTTGAGAAAGCGCTTCAAACTTTCAACTGTGTCTCTTGCCATCCGGTTAGAAACGGTAACGCACACTGGGAGAGTAATAACCGTCTTCGTTAACAGAATCGTGGCATGTGCCATGGATTCCAGCGATAAATAATTTCAAATATCTCTTCAGAGCAGGTAACGAGAGCATCATCTGGATTTCCTTATTTCTGGCGCTTTGAATGAAACAGCAGTGGCAACGAGACTGAAAGATCCTACCGATTCCATTGTTCTGTTCCGCCTCAGCAATCACCAAAGTCCTCATGATAGAAACACAATTGCAACTTCACCATGTTTAAGTTGCATGAACCGTCCCGCTACTGCCTGATGGACTGGGCTATCTTCACTCTACATAGCCTCACCATATGACATATTTCTTTCACTTCCCATACACCTATGAGGGAAGTGGTACTTTCTGTTAAAGTTCAGTTTAACTGGTGTTCGCAGAAAGATGGGTTCCGTTAGCCAACTAAAGTTGACACCACTGTTCTGATTATGCTGCATTTCCGTTTAAGCAAGTTTTGTTTATTCGGAGTCCACTGTATTTGATACTTGCTATATTTGTATTCAGTTAGTATTCGAAGAAGTTTATCTTTGCCAACTTCTACTAATAATTTAATTCATAGTGAAATTCGAAGTGTTCGCCATCTATCTCCCTTGCTGATGTTTTCAACTATTAGGTTAAAAGGGAACATCCCACAACCAGCTGACGAAGAATTTGGATCTCCTAGCCTTTCAGATAGCAGCTCTTACAGCCCTCTCAAGCCATTTGAGCTCAAATTCTCCTCGCCCGACTTTGAAAAGTTCAACAATCCTTTCAAGGACTGCCCAGGGGGCTACAGATCTCCGGACCTTTCGCAATATGGTAAGTGTTTTTAAAACATGGGTGACACCTGTAGTCTCAACCCTGTTGTGTAAACGCGCTGGGCCCATGCCAAATGTTGGTCATACTGGAACACAGGACACAGTATGACCACCATATCTCATTGTAACTCATTACCTCCTATATTGAAAGTGATACTGTATATTATGTACTATTGACATAATGTGCGAACACACAGATGATTCCGTGTCATTAGGGCTAGCCTTTTGTTGTGCTTTTTTCTCCATACGGATAGTATGGTAGAAGCCCTCTAATATTAATGTTTTCCATGGGACCACTAGAAGAAATTGTGACACCCGTTAAACGTATTGTGCGAACATGCTGCAAAATATTCAAACACGCTACGATCGGCTCAGCTTCTAATGCATTTTCCAACTGATAATGCGGATGTGGTCTTGATGGGTACTGCCTGAAATACAGTTAAACCTCGATATAACAAACTTCAATATAACCAAATTCTCAATATAACGAACTAAACTTTTCATAACCTCTTGTCCATAGAACACATGATTTAGAACCTCAATATAACGAAGTGGGTTTATACGCGATTTTTTATAATGAAATTTCAATGCCGCCGCAAAAGAATACCAAGAGAATAAAAGGAAACTTCCGCGGACGCAGATGGTCAGATGATTGAATTACAAGCGGCTCCTTGCGAACGCACCTCTCAAATCGCACTGCGCGACATGAGCGACCGACGAAGTCCCGTATAAAGTCCAAGTGCGATAAGATACTACCACGCCCCGTGCACTGTGTGCTTCAGGTGTGAGTGAAAGCGTGTCAGGGTGCGACAGGAAAGGTAATGGCGTCGCGAGAGTGCCTTCCCGCACTCGCTCGCTTTGCTCGTGCGGCCTTGATTTCTGGCGCGGATCTCGGCTGTGGCTGCGCATAGCTGTAAGTGCGGCTGAGGCTGAGCGCATAAGTAGGCGCGCACTCCCCCTGCTTAGAGCCTTTCATGTAGCTTAGCAGGTTTCCCTGGGAACAATATGCCCTAGCACCCCTGCTCCAGTGGATGCAATTTTCAGCAACGTTGAAAAAACCTGGCGTGACTCCATCGCTGCTAGCTTAGTATGCAAAATAACAAGGCTTGTTTGAATATAGATTTTTTTGTTAGAAGAAAAATTTAAGCTAATAGTAATTAGTTCCAAATAATGTCAAAGTGAATGGTCTGAATACTAGTTGCGGAATTACATAAAAGCTTGACACAAATGCCATATAATAACAAATTTGGAAAAAATAAAAAATAAAGAGGTTGTTTGCTTGCAAAGCAGAAAATAGATTTCTCTCTTGAACCGGTTTATTATCAGTGCTGTTTGAGATATTTTCATGTGAAAACGCAAGTTCACCATTCTTTTCATTTTCGTTCATTTAGAGGCTTTTGTTGTGCCTCAGCGTATTTTGTAATTTTAACGTGATAGCGTTTAGGGCCAGCAGCAGAAAATCTGGCGTCATCATCCGGCGTGTGATCGCGGGTGGCGGAGAAAATCATCCAACCACATCTACCGCACTGGCCCTCCACGTGATGCAAAGTTTCGGTGAACAAAAATTTAATTTCTCGCAGTGGACATCCACCAGAAAAATGGTAAAGTACAGTTTTACCATTCGGCGTCGGATTCGCCGTCGGATTGTTTACCAATAGGCGTCGGATTGTAATTTGAATGTACGAGAAAACCTAATGCTCCTTCGAGAAAACTCAAACATTTCTATCAGGCCTGCGCGCGTCGGGGTAACAGCAAACAATTATTAAAATAATAAAAAGTGCTAGGGCCTTCACATTTTAATATAAGACCACTTATACTGCCCCTGGAAAAACGTCTTTCCAGCAATGCATTTCAGTTTAAAAGGGAAGCCAACTTTAAGGGGATTGGTGTAAGCTTGGCATTTGTAAGCTGGCTTTCCCAAGTTCAGCGTTGCAGTGAATGAAGTCTACTTGCCGTATGCGAACGATGCGATGCGAACGGGTCACGATAACGCTATCACGTTCAACTCTTAAAGGCGAAGCTTTAGCGTCCTCCAATTTTTGTGATGGTCGAGCACACTAGAGCTTTTTGTGTTCAACGATTAATGTGATGCTGCAAAGTGCGATTTTGACTGTCATCTGGTAGCTTAGGCTGCGTTGCACAAGTTCATTTCGATGCTTTCTGTCTACATGCAAGCTTAACCTGTTCCATCTAGTAAGTGCGCAAACGGAACTTCATAGGCACGCTCTCTGCTTTTGCATCCCTCAGCCTAGCTCGTGTGCACAACCTGACATGGATCAGTCATGGGCATTAATTTCCTGCGTCGGTTTGCCGCCCGTTGCCATACCTACATTTGCCGTCAGGTCTTACCAGCCGTACAGCTCTCAGGTAGTTGACAAGCCATATCATGAGCAAAAGTGAGAGCACGGGAGACGACCTGAATGGCGGCTTCTTCACAGCTGCCATTTTTAATGGTATCGTGCCTGCAGAACCTGCACAAAAGTCGAACAGGGCACCTTAAATAAGCCGTTCAAAATTTTGCTGGTCGTTATACATTGGTTCTATAAAGAAGGTTGTGGTGCTCTTGGATCGATCTTCAAATAATCAAGCAGGTGCACTAATCAAGTCAGTGGCTGTAAATGAATTGGTCTTTGGCTTGACTTTGCTGTGAACAATTTCATGGCAACGGTACTTGCTGAAACTGAAATTTGTAATTGATTATACATGTCTTTAATATATATGCACTTCAAAAATATTGCACTCCTCTAAAACTTAAAACACTGACATAACTATTGTTTGTTGGGAGCAAAACACAAAAGAAGCACAACCTGCGTGTGCATATACCGTTGACATCAAGAAATACATCAGCAAGCAGCTGCATCTCACAATCGAAGAATGTGATAGAAGCTTCAGGTTCACAATTGTCATGACTGGTGTTATCTTCATATTACCATTGTTTTCAGCTGTGATGTCAAGTATGTATGCTTTCAAACTACGTTTCTACGTTTCTGACATTCGCATACAATTCTCAAAGATGAAGTACTGTGCACCAGTATGAAACATATAAAGGTGACAAAAGCCATATTGCAAAACAACCAGGGCAGTCTGTGTCCAAAGCTGTTCATGTCTAGTGATGAGCTGCTCCCTAGTAGATTTATTTATTTTGTTTCTTAATTCAGAGGAATCCTCGCCAAACCTCACACCCCCACCCATGACCTCGACAACTGATGACGAAAGGAATGTGGCGATCCGCTGGCGAGACTCGCGTGCACATAACAGTGAGTATCCCTACTTGGATGCATGTATCAAAGCAGACTGACATGTGACATCTTCTTCGTTTGTCAAATAAAAGCTCTCATCTCGCCCTGCCTTGGTTAGCAGTGCATGGCGTCTCAGTGGTGATGGTGTTTTGCTGCTGCAGCTCCCAATGTCGAGGGTTCGATTCCAGGCCACCATGGCCGCATTCCAAATGGGACACAATATAAAAGACGCCCATGTGCTAATTATGCAACTGAGTGCAACGGAGTCTTCAACTTTAACATCTCTAATTGTCCGGCATTTCTTTGGGATGTTGAACCAGATTATTCATTATAAAAGTAACGTTTCCAACCAAACATGTGTAGTTTATTACTTGTGGCACATTGGGGCCACCTCTTCTCCTTCCTTAGAAGTTAAAAGATGGATGGGGGTGGTGTGCAGTTGTAGTACAGAGAAATCTTAATATAATGAGCTTCAGGGGACAGCAGCAAATTGTTCGTTAATTTGAGGTTGTTACAGTTAAAGCCCCAAAAATAACCATTCCACCAATCAACCCATCAGTTGTCACCGTATGAACTAGCATTCCCGATTGGCAGTCAGCCTCTAGAATCTGTGCTGGAGTACGTGTACCTGAGTCATTTACTTGCAAGGGATCCTGATTATGAGAAGGAAATTCACTAACAAATAAAGGTGGGTTGCAGTGCATACGGTAGGCATCGCCAGGTCGTTATCGGCAGTTTACCGCTAGCCTTGAAAAAAAAGTGTGCAATGATTACATTCTGATGGCACTGACATCCAGAGTAGTAACATGGAGGTTAACAAAGAACCTCGAGAAAAAAATTACGAATCATGCAAAGAGTGATGGAACGAGAAATTATGTGACGTTTTAAGAGAGAAGACAGTGGTGTGGATTAAAGGGCGAATGGGGGTTAGCAGATATTCTACAGCTGACGTTAAGAATAAGAAATATACTTGGGCTGGTTACAAAATGGGTTACAAGATGGTTACAAAATGGGTGCCAAGAGAAGGAAGCGCATTTGTGGATGGCAGAGAATTAAAAGATGTGCAATAAAGTTGGAAAATTCGCAGCCATAACATTGGATCAGCTGGTGCAAGACGGGGGTAACTGAATATCGTTTGTACAGACGTTTGTCCTGCAATGGACGTAAACATGGCTGATGAGTTTGCGCCATATGCAATAAATGTGGCATGAAGTCTCGTATGTTTATGTAGCAAAATGTGATGCAGTTATTACATAGCAGGTGTCTCAGCTGAGAACCTTCTTGCTGCCAACTGAGTGAAGTGCCAAATTTATGTGACAGGCTGTCACGGTACACTCCTTCATTCAAAAAGTTAAAGTGGAAAAAACTGAACTAAACGTGGTACGTCTCACACTGGATACGCAGCGATGCACAAATATAGCATCATTTGACATACCCTTCAGTCTACAGGTTGTTCTATCACACCTGCAAACGCTCCCGAATTTTTCGTAAGGTTTAGGAACTTCGGCTCGATCTACGATCTTACTGATGTTGCGTCAAGTTTTACGACAAATTAATTCTGTTCTCGGAAAAGTTGCGAAGTTAAAACATGGAGCAGGGCAGCATTGCAAAACAAGCATTCAAAAACTAAATTCTGATCATGCGGATATTTGCTCCGTCCTCTCGTGTTAGCGCAAGAGGCCATATGTGAGAGGGTGTATACATGCTTCAGACAGGTTTAAGATGAGTTCCTTAAGTTGGCCAAATCGTCAAGAGCAATGTCATTGCAACACCCGGCCACTCTGATATTTTGTGCGCGTTGCAAGTCTCTACTGTTCCAAGTTTGCTTCTGCTTGTGTTCTGTCTGAAGGTAAATCACGGTAAATAAAGTGTGAATGTTGCTACGAAATGTGTGTGCTCAAGGCATACATTTACAAAACTCTTGCAATACACACCCCCTGCTCCTTGTTATGCACACAGAGATTCTTATGAATTTTAAATGATCGCTAACAATAATGCTTCCTCTCCTTGCTCTGTTGAATCTAGCGTCCCTCAAGGTTCCGTTTCAGGTCCACTACTATTCCTGATCTATATAAATGATCTTCTAGACAACATTAACTCTAGTATAAAGCTATTTGCAGACGAGTTCATTATCTATAGCGAAATAAATAACCTTAATGATACACTTGTCCTTCAATCTGACCTAAACAAAGTATCTGAATGGCGCAATAAATGGTTAATGACGCTTAAGATCGGTAAATCAAGTACATGACATTTTCGCGAAGCACTAATTGGGTGAGCTGAGTAGAGGCGAGTACAGGCTAACATTTGTCTGCACGTGACATTCTCTCGGCAGAAAGTTGCCTCGGCCAGCTACTTGAGCTTGCAAGCTTTGTTTTACTTTAGCCTGCAATCCAGAAGTGGACATTGTTTTTCTGTAAAAGAGCAAGCCAGACTGTTGAGAACCTTAAGCATGGAACCACCCCCTTATTCAGAAATGCCTCTTAACATAAAGCCCATGCTTGACTTGATCTAAATGACGCCTGCCGTGAATGGGCTGAGAACGCGCATTGTGTTTCCTTCAGCACACTCATGGCAAGCATGGGCTTCAAGTGAAGATGCATTTGTGAATACGTAAGTTCATTTGTAAGTATCCTCATAGGGTGCTGAAGGAGACGTTGGCTGCTAGGACACTGCACAGGTATTCCTGTGTTGTTTCTGCCAGAAGAAAGTGCCACAGTTTAAATCCTCATTTGTCTTCAGATTGAACCAGGAACCATAGACACTTCAGTGGGGTTGCTATACCAGTTGAACTAACTAGAAGGCATGCGTACGGTAGGCCAAGAGTTTATTGAGTTGTTGCATCGGAACCGCATGAGCTGGTCAGTGACTTTGACTTGACAATCCACGTAATCTCAGGGAACGAAGTCTGCACATGTGCACAAAGTGGAGGAGGCCTTTCCAAGATTGGGAACCGTAAGTAATGTCAATTGGGTTCTAGACTCAGGTGCCTGGTCATCAATTGACACGACTAGAAAACCTTCCGGTGCAAAGAAGCTCACCACGCACTTTGTTTTGTGTAGGACTTGAAGTGGTCTACAAGATGCCACTCTGGTGCAGCAGTTGCTATACTGGTCCGATTGGAAACACACACACTTAAAAGCAACAGCAAAGCCACCACATCTTGCTGGGCCAGGACAGTCAAAGATGTCAGCACAGCCTACTGTTCGAGCGCACGTGTCCTGCCAAGCATCGGAACCTAACATTTATTTTTGAGGCATTTAGCTTGGAAAAGATGACTGCATGCAGACTCCCGCACGCAGATCCGTTGGCAGTCGTAGCAACCACCATAGCAACGCGAGGCCTAGCTGCTTCAACGTTTCGCTACCAAGGTTCTTCTGTTGGATGCCGTGTTTTTGATTGAAACAATTCGCCGCTGTTAGCAATGGAGCCGACTCCGCCTCTGTAATCCCTGCCAATGTCTTGGAAGCTCAGAAAGCACGGCGCGTTGCACAATGCCAGTTCCCGAAAGTCAGCTTCGCCTCCATACAGCAATGTTTCGCGATGAAGCATACGTGAAGTGTTGCGGTTAAGCATACCAAGAGTGGGAAGGCGAATTGTCACAAGACATTGTATGTATTCTTTATACACTCGAGCAACCGCCGTCTGCTCTCGCAGTACGAGCTACGATCCCCTAATAAGTCTACTGGCAGGCTTTCAGAGCTATTTTAGAAGTGCCTGGGTGATTCAAGGCCTCAGCAGCAGTCAAAGGCATGCGTACGTTTTTTTCGGACGTTTTCGCGGCCCTAGGGAGTCCGAAAATTGGACGTGAGTGTATGCGAGTAAAAACTCTGTATGATGAACTATACTGACGGCTTTAAAAAGATGTACTGTGCTTTACAACCGTTCGGGCTGTTTGCAATT